>NC_069674.1:62243786-62543786 GCF_023699985.2 Odocoileus virginianus | reverse complement strand
ACTAATATAGTTGAAAACATTCCATAAATTGAACAAGAATATTTCCATCCAAAAAGTGCCAAATAACAGGTCATCTCAAGTGAATAGAGAAAGGTATAATTATGGGTGCATTTAATACCTGTAATGAATTCAACTTTGAAAGGTTTCCATTGTTTATATGTCATATACTGGTTATAAATAAAATTTTAAAAGGTATAGCACAAAGAGAGCATTAAAACTTCAAAGATTTTATACACACACACACACACACACACACACACTATATTTGTTATGTTGCGATAGCATACTATATTATTCAGTTACACTGAATCTCAACTGCCAAGAAAAATATACTTGTCCAATTTGAAACTATGGATTTTTATTCTTTTCAAATTATTTAGGTTTAAGCTAGCATTTATAAATATCAAAGCCTGATGAATGATCAGACAAAGACTTAGAAAAATATTCACATATTATACATTAAAATATGAGGGTTTGGAGAAAAAATCAGCACTGTATAATAAATTGAGGTGATAAAAAGTTTTCATGGAAAAAGTGAAGGAATACTATTAATGCTATTCAGATAAACTGAACATTTCATGAGCAATGTTTTAACTTTAAAAAAATGTAAAAATAAACTTTGGAGCAGCGTTATAGATCCCCAAAGATGAATTTTTTAAAGTTTAAGTGCTAGTGGTATTTAAGAGTTGGAATGAAAAGTGGAGGAGGTGTCTTTCAAGTTATGATAATGATCTCTGTAATAGACCCTGAATTTTCAGCCATCTTAATGGATTTGCCCATTATTGATTATGTTGGTCATTGCCAAGAATATCAAAGTAAATAGACTTTTTATGTATTTATTCACCACTTACTAAAAAGCAGATCTAACAATAACATAGCAACTGTTTAGAATGTATTTGTCCCAGAAGAAAAGTCATATAATTTTGAGAATCATATTGTCTATTGAAAGAATGTTTATAAATATTAATTGGCTTTCATTTTAGTACTAAACACAGAACTATGATTTCTGTTAGAAATGCTTCTATGCTGAAATATTGTTTTACCTCCTTAATAACTAGATTTCATTTTCCCCACCTTTTATGACCAAGATCACCAAGATGGCACTTCATTTATCATTGCTGGTGTTGTTCAGTCACCCAGTCGTGTCCAACTTTGCAACCCATGGACTGCAACACACCAGGCCTCTCTGTCCCTCACCGTCTCCTGAAGTTTGCCCAAGTTCATGTCCATTGCATTGGTGATGCCATCCAGCCATCTCATCCTCTGATGCCCTCTTCTCCTTCTGCCTTCAATCTTTCCCAGCATCAGGGAATTTTCCAGTGAATCGGCTGTTCCCATCAGGTGACCAAAATACTTCAGCTTCAGCATCAGTCCTTCCAATGAGTTTTCAGGGTTTATTTACCTTAGGATTGACTGATATGATCTCTTTGCAGTCCAAGGGACTCTCAAGAGTCTCCTCCAATACCACAGTTCAAAAGCATCAATTCTTCGGCCCTCAGCTTTCTTCACAGTCCAACTCTCACATCCATACATGACTACTGGAAAAATTATAACTTTGACTAGACAGACCATTGTTGGCAAAGTATTGTCTCTGCTTTGTAATATGCTGTATAAGTTGGTCATAACTTTCCTTCCAAGGAGCAAGCGTCTTTTAATTTCATGGCTGCAGTCACCATCTGCAGAGATTTTGGAGCCCCAAAAAGTAGTCTCTCACTGTTTCCATTGTTTTGCCATCTATTTGCCATGTAATGGGACTAGATGCCATGATCTTAGTTTTCCTAATGTTGAGGTTTAAGTGAACTTTTTCGCTCTCCTGTTTCACTTTCATCAAGAGGCTCTTTAGTTTTTCTTGCTTTCTGCTATAAGGGTGGTGTCATCTGTGTACCTGAGGTTATTGGTATTTCTCCCTGCAATCTTGTTTCCAGCTTGTGCTTCATGCAGCCTAGCATTTTGCATGATGTACTCTGCATATAACTTAAATAAGAAGGGTGACAATATACAGCCTTGATGTACTCCTTTCCCAATTTGGAACCAGTCCATTGTTTCATGTCTGGTTCTAACTGTTGCTTCTTGACCTTCATACAGATTTCTCAGGAGGCAGGTTAGGTGGTTGGGCATTCCCATCTCTTGAAGAATTTTTCACAGCTTGTTGTGATCCACACAGTCAAAGGCTTTGACATGGTCAATAAAGCAGAAGTTCATGCATTTCTGGAACTCTCTTGCTTTTTCAATGATCCAGTAGATGTTTGCAATGTGATCTCTGGTTCCTCTGCCTTTCCTAAATCCATCCTGAACATCTGGGTTCACGGTTCACATATTGTTGAAGCCTGACTTGGAGAATTTTGAGCATTACTTTGCTAGCGTGTGAGATGAGTGCAATTGTGTGGTAATTTGAACTTTCTTTGGCATTGCCTTTCTTTGGGATTGGAATGAAAACTGACCTTTTCCAATCCTGTGGCCACTACTGGGTTTTCCAAATTTGCTGGCATATTGGGTGAAGCATCATCTTTTAGAATTTAAAATAGCTCAACTGGAGTTCCATCACCTCCACTAGCTTTGTTTGTAGTGATGCTTCTGAAGGCCCACTTGACTTTGGACTGCAGAATGTCTGGCTTTAGGTGAGTGATCATAGCATCACGGTTATCTGGTTCATGGCGATCTTTTTTGTACAGCTCTTTGTGTATTCTTGCCACCTCTTCTTAATGGTATTTGCTTCTGTTAAGTCCATACAATTTCTGTCCTTTATTGTGCTCATCTTAGCATGAAGTATTTCCTTGGTATCTCTGATTTTCTTGAAGAGATCTCTAGTCTTTCCTATTCTATTGTCTTCCTCTATTTCTTTGCATTATTGATCACTGAGGAAGGCTTTCTTATCTCTCCTTGCTATTCTTTGGAACTCTGCATTCAAATGGATATATCTTTCATTTTCTCCTTTGCTTTTCACTTCTCTTCTTTTCTCAGCTATTTGTAAGGCCCTCCTCAGACAAACATTTTGCCTTTTTGCAGTTCTTTTCCTTGTGGGTGGTCTTGATCCCTACCTCCCATCACAAATGTCACAAACCTCCATCCATAGTTCTTCAGGTACTCTGTCTATCAGATCTAATCCCTTGAATCTATTTGTCACTTCCACTGTATAATCCTAAGGGATTTGATTTAGGTCATACCTGGAAGGTCTAGTGGTTTTCCCTCCTTTCTTCAATTTAGGTCTGAATTTGGCAATAAGGTGTTCATGATCTGAGCTGCAGTCAGCTCCTGGTCTTGTTTTTGCTGACTGTATAGAGCTTCTCCATCTTTGGCTGCAAAGAACATAATCAATCTAACTTTGGTATTGACCATCTGATGGTGTCCATGTGTAGAGTCTTCTCTTGTGTTATTGGCAGAGGGTATTTGCTATGATCAGTGCATTCTCTTGGCAAAACCCTGTTAGCCTTTGCCCTGCTTCATTTTTTTTTTTTCAAGGTCAAACTTGTCTGTTACTCCAGGTATCTCTTGACTTCCTACTTTTGCATTCCAGTCCCCTATAATGAACAGGACATCTTTTTGGGATATTAGTTTTAGAAAGTCTTGCAGGTCTTCACAGAATGATTCAGCTTCTTCAGCATTACTGGTTGGGGCTTAGACTTGGATTAATGTTGTATTGAATGGTTTGCCTTCGAAATGAACAGAGATCATTTTGTTGCTTTTGAGATTGCACCCAAGTACTGCATTTTGGACTTCTTTGTTGACTGCGAGGACTACCCTGTTTCTTCCAAGGGATTCTTGCCCACAGTAGTAGATATAATGGTCATCTGAGTTAAATTCACCCATTCCATTCCATTTAGTTCATTGATTCCAAAAATGTCAATGTTCACTCTTATTATCTCCTGTTTGATCACTTCTAATTTACCCTAATTCATGGACTTAACATTCCAGGTTCCTATGCTATATTGCTCTTTACAGCATTGGACTTTACTTCTATCACCAGTCACATCCACAGCTGGTCATTGTTTTTGCTTTGATCTCCAGTAGCATATTGTGCACCTGCTGACCTGGGGAGTTCATCTTTCAGTGTCATATCTTTTTGCATTTTCATACTGTTCATGGGGTTCTCAAGCCAAGAATACTGAAGTGGTTTGCCATTTCCTTCTCAACTATGACCCATCTGTCTTGGGTTGCCCCTCATGGCATGGCTCATAGTTTCATTGAGTTAGACAGGGCTGTGGTCCACGTGATCAGTTTGATTAGTTTCCTGCAACTGTGGTTTACAATTCTGTCTGCCCTCTGTGGGATAAGGATGTGAGGCGTGTGGAAGCTTCCTGATGGGAGAGACTGACTGTGGAGGAAACTGGGTCTTGCTCTGATGGGTGGGGCCATGCTCAGTAAGTCTGAAATCTGATTTTCTATTGATGGGCAGGGCTCTGTTCCCTCCCTGTTGTTTGACCTGAGGCCCAACTATGGTGGAGGTAATGAAGATCATGGTGACCTCCTTCAAATAATCCTGTGCTCACTCAGTGCCACCAGGCACAGATTCAGATATAGGTATGCATCTGGGAATGAGTCTATGTCCCTAGGTAAATAGGTACATGTGAAGCAGCAGGAAAGGATATTTTTGCATGCATGAGAAAAAAATGACCATCGTTAAAAGATAGCACTTAAAGACAGCACAGATGCTGAGGAATAATATATGAATGTATGGAGGTCCCAGGCATGGAGAATATAACCATATCCACAGATGGTCCACAGACCAGGAGTGTTAGCATTATCTGGGAACTTGTCAGAAATGCAGACTCTCATCTCACCCTGTACTTATTATATCAGAATCTACATTTTAGCAATATTTCTCAGATTTTCAGTCACAATTAAAGTTTGAGAAGTACTACTCTAGATGCCTAATGAGCCAGCAGATGCACCAAGTAGAGAAGATGAAATCAGGTTCAACTTACCCATTAAGCACAATAGATGACGCAGTACCTAGAAACCATAGTACTTTAAGGAACTCATGAAACCATTTTAATTTTTAAAAGAATAAACCCTTACATAATAGAAAATGTTTTAATATATGATCTTAATATATCCTGCTTTATAAAAGTACAAGTATACAATAATATTTTTATGATTTTTGATAAGTCTAATTACCACCATCTGTCACTATACAAAGATGTTAAATTGCTATTGATTATATTTCTTACACTGTACATTTCATTACTGTGACTCATTTAGTTTGTAACTAAAAATGTGTGCCTCTTAATTCCCTTCACCTATTTTACTCATTCTTCCATCCTTCTCCTCTCTGGCAACCACCTGTTTATTCTCTGTATCTAAGACTCTGTTTCTGGTTTGTTATGTTTGTTCATCTGTTTTGTTTTTTAGATTCCACATATAAGTGGAATCATACACTAGTTGTCTTTTTCTAACATTCCATTTAGCATAATACCCTTTAGATCTATCCACATTGTTACAAAATGGCAAGAGTTCATTCTCTTTTAAGGCTGAGTAATATTCCATTGCTTATACATATTGCATCTTTGTTATCCGTTCATCTGTTGTTGGTCACTTGGGTTGCTTCCATATCTTAACTATTGTGAATAATGCTACAGCTAACATAGGAATGCATATGTCTTTTCAAAGTTGTGTTTTTGTTTTCTTTGGAAAAATATCCCAAAGTAGAATTGCTGGATTCATATGGTTTTTTATGGAGAAAGTGACCCAGGAATGCAAAACTTCCTAGAACCCAAGAAGTCATTGTTTAGCCTTATGATGAGTAACACAACACTTTCAAAATGTAAGAAATCCTTGACAGTTGCCTCAAAAGCATCTTCTAATTTATCTCTGTTGGTAATTATTTGATATGTTTTTCAGAAAGGATATAAACTGCCCCTCTTAAAAAAAGAACTTGATAAAAATAAAGATTTTTTTTACATACAATTAGTATATGCCTGCCAATTTTAACAAATAATTCATTCTAAAGCAAATTATTGTGCCTATTACAGTCTGCCTTGAAATTAACATCATTTCATAGATATTTTACCATGTTAATTAACATTTGCTTTAAATAAGATTTAATAGCTGTATGAAATAGCTCATAAGATAAATACCTTCAATGAATTTGTTGAGCAAATTGGTTTAGTTTCCAGTTCTTACTGTTATAAATAACATTGTGATAAATATCTTTGTTGTAAATTCATAATTATTTCCTTCAGAGAAATTCCCAAAGTGAAATTATTGGTTCATTGGGTATACACTTTAAAATTATTCTGTTAACTTTCAATTTTGATAGTTTCAAATTACAGAAAAGTTGCAGGACTTGTCCAAGGAACTCTATACTTCAACCTAGATTTAGCCATGTTGCCCTTTGTTCCACTGCTTTGTGCTCTGAATCTCACCCCCTCCCTCTTCCACCCCTATCCTTCACACACACACATTCTCCAATTAGTAGAGATCTCTTCAAGAAAATTAGAGATATCAAGGGAACATTTCAGGCAAAGATGGGTTCAATAAAGGACAGAAATGATATGGACCTAACAGAAGCAGAAGATATTAAGAAGAGGTGACAAGAATACACAGAAGAACTCTACAAAAAAGATCTTCTCAACCCAGATAATTACAATGGTGTGATCACTCACCTAGAGCCAGACATCCTGGAATGTGAAGTCAAGTGGGCCTTAGAAAACATCACTACGAACAAAGCTAGTGGATGTGATGGAATTCCAGTTGAACTATTTCAAATCCTGAAAGATGATGCTGTGAAAGTGCTGCACTCAATATGCCAGCACATTTGGAAAACTCAGCAGTGGCCACAGGACTGGAAAAGGTCAGTTTTCATTCCAATCCCTAAGAAAGGCAATCCCAAAGAATGCTCAAACTACCGCACAATTGCACTCATCTCACACGCTAGTAAAGTAATGCTCAAAATTCTCCAAGCCAGGCTTCAGCAACACGTGAACCGAGAACTTCCAGATGTTCAAGCTAGTTTTAGAAAATGCAGAGGAACCAGAGTTCAAATTGCCAATATCTGCTGGATCATCGAAAAAACAAGAGAGTTCCAGAAAAACAGCTATTTCTGTTTTATTGACTATGCCAAAACCCCGACTATATGGATCACAATAAACTGTGGAAAATTCTGAAGGAGATGGGAATACCAGACCACCTGACCTGCCTCTTGAGAAACCTATATGCAGGTCAGGAAGCAACAGTTAGAACTGGACATGGAACAACAGACTGGTTCCAAATAGGAAAAGGAGTACGTCAAGGCTGTATATGGTCACCCTGCTTATTTAATTTCTATGCAGAGTATATCATGAGAAATGCTGGGCTGGAAGAAGCACAAGCTGGAATCAAGATTGCTGAGAGAAATATTAATAACCTCAGTCATGCAGATGACATCACCCTTATGGCAGAAAGTAAAGAGGAACTAAAAAGCCTCTTGAGGAATGTGAACGAGGAGAGTGGAAAAGTTGGCTTAAAGCTTAACATTCAGAAAACTAAGATCATGGCATCTGGTCCTATCACCTCATGGGAAATAGATGGGGAAACAGTGTCAGACTTTATTTTAGGGGGCTCCAAAATCACTGCAGATGGTGACTGCAGCCATGAAATTAAAAGACGCTTACTCCTTGGAAGGAACGTTATGGCCAACCTAGATAGCATATTATAAAGCAGAGACATTACTTTGCCAACAAAAGTCCGTCTAGTCAAGGCTATGGTTTTTCCAGTGGTCATGTATGGATGTGAGAGTTAGACTGTGAAGAAAGCTGAGCGCCGAAAAATTGATGCTTTTGAACTGTGGTGTTGGAGAAGACTCCTGAGAGTCCCTTGGACTGCAAGGAGATCCAACCAGTCCATCCTAGAGGAGATCAGTCCCGGGTGTTCATTGGAAGGACTGATGCTGAAGCTGAAACTCCAATACTTTGGCCACCTCATGTGAAGAGTTGACTCATTGGAAAAGACCCTGATGCTGGGAGGGATTGGGGGCAGGAGGAGAAGGGGACGACAGAGGATGAGATGGCTGGATGGCATTACCGACTCAATGGGCACGAGTTTGAGTAAACTCTGGGAGTTGGTGATGGAAAGGGAAGCTGTGATTCATGGGGTGGCAAAGAGTCAGACAAAACTGAGCAACTGAACTGATAAAATTCTGCTCCAATACCATTTAAATAATCCAGCCTCTTTTTCCCAAGGGCAACAAGGTTCTGCTACAGGGCCACAATAAAATTACCAAATTCAGGACTTCCACAATGGCTCAGCAGTAAAGAATCCACCTGCAATGCAGGAGACACAGATTTGATCCCTGAGTCAGAAAGATCCCCTGGAGGAGGTAATGACAACCCACTCAGGTATACTTCCCTGGAGAATCCCAAGGACAAAGCAGCCTGGCTGGCTACAGTCTAGAGGATTGCAGAGTTGGACAAGACCAAATAAGCACACACACACTACACACAATCTACATTCAAATGTTATCAACTTTCCTAGCAAAGTTCTTTGGAGTTCCTCAACCCATCTACTACTTCCTTGCCTCAGCGTACATCTAGGATTCACACTGTGTTCATTGTTATTTAGTCTCCTTTAATATGGAGCAGTTCCTCATTGTCACTTTTTTTCTGGACATTTTTGTGGTTATTGATATTCACAGCCAAATAGCCCTCCAGATAATGTTGCTTCTACTGAGAAAAACAGCATATAAGAATGTCCATTTTTTTCATATATTATTAATATAAACATTAATGTTGTTCATCTTTCTAATCTGAAAACCACAATATACATTTTTCCTTATATATTTATTTCTTACATTACAAGTGAAGTTGAATATCTTTTACATATATGTGTAACCATTTTTCCTCTCTTTTCTCATTAATTACTTATTTATATATTTTGCTTATTCTTCTATAAGGAGTTTTATCTCATTGGTTTCTCTTAGTGATTGATAAATATTGCATATTCTTTATATAACAGAAATTTTAACCTTTTTCCAACAAATAATTTTTCCTTAAATTCATTTATCAGTTCAGTCACTCAGTTGTGTCCGCCTCTGTGACCCCATGAAATGCAGCACACCAGGCTTCCCTGTCCATCACCAACTCCAGGAGCTTGTTCAAACTCATGTCCATCAAGTTAGTCATTTATAATTCTTGATAAATAGAAACTTTTTATTTTTATGTAGCTACGTGTAATCATTTTTCTTTTAGCTACTTTTGGCTTTGAAATTGGGTTTGGCAAAACCTTCTTACCCTAATATTATCTGAATATCATTCTAAATTTTATCTAATTATTTTATAACTTTTTTACATTAGACTTAAGCACTATAAAATACAGTTTGGTATCTAGTCTATATTTTCACAAAATTTAATCAATCTATCTCTCTTTTCCCACTTTATACTAATTATACTAAGTATAATTATACTTTATACTAATTATATTAAGTACTTTATACTAATTATATTAAGTACTGACCAAAATAATATATGTCCAAATTTAATATTTTAGAAGAAATAGGAATCATAGATTCTAAACTAGAAGAAACCTTAGAAATCATAGGATACCATCCATTGAGGCAGATAAAAGACAATATACACCTTGCTTATAGTTTCCTTTGTTGTGCAAAAGCTTTTAAGTTTCATTAGGTCCCATTTGTTTATTTTTGCTTTTATTTCTAAAATTCTGGGATGTGGGTCATAGAGGATCCTGCTGTGATTTATGTTGGAGAGTGTTTTGCCTATGTTCTCCTCTAGGAGTTTGATAGTTTCTGGTCTTACATTTAGATCTTTAATTTATTTTTGTGTATGGTGTTAGAAAGTGTTCTAGTTTCATTCTTTTACAGGTGGTTGACCAGTTTTCCCAGCACCACTTGTTAAAGAGGTTATCTTTTTTCCATTGTATATCCTTGCCTCCTTTGTCGAAGATAAGGTGACCATAGGTTCGTGGATTTATCTCTGGGCTTTCTATTCTGTTCCATTGATCTATATTTCTGTCTTTGTGCCAGTACCATACTGTCTTGATGACTGTGGCTTTGTAGTAGAGTCTGAAGTCCTCAGATTGGGAGAAAATAATAGCAAACGAAGCAACAGACAAAGGATTAATCTCAAAAATATACAAGCAACTCCTCCAACTCAACTCCAGAAAAATAAATGACCCAATCAAAAAATGGGCCAAAGAACTCAACAGACATTTCTCCAAGGAAGACATATGGATGGCTAACAAACACATGAAAAGATGCTCAACATCACTCATTATCAGAGAAATGCAAATCAAAACCACAATGAGGTACCATTATATGCCAGTCAGGATGGCTGCTATCCAAAAGTCTACAAGCAATAAATGCTGGAGAGGGTGTGGAGAAAAGGGAACCCTCTTACACTGTTGGTGGGAATGCAAACTAGTACAGCCACTATGGAAAACAGTGTGGAGATTTCTTAAAAAGCTGGAAATAGAACTGCCATATGACCCAGCAATCCCACTTCTGGGCATACACACCGAGGAAACCAGATCTGAAAGAGACACGTGCACCCCAATGTTCATCGCAGCACTGTTTATAATAGCCAGGACATGGAAGCAACCCAGATGCCCATCAGTAGACGAATGGATGAGGAAGCTGTGGTACATATACACCATGGAATATTACTCAGCCATTAAAAAGAATTCATTTGAATCAGTTCTAATGAGATGGATGAAACTGGAGCCCATTATACAGAGTGAAGTAAGCCAGAAAGATAAAGACCATTACAGTATACTAACACATATATATGGACTTTAGAAAGATGGTAACGATAACCTTATATGCAAAACAGAAAAAGAGACTCAGATGTATAGAACAGACTTGTGGACTCTGGGAGAAGGCGAGGGTGGGATGTTTCAAGAGAACAGCATTGAAACATGTATATTATCTAGGGTGAAACAGATCACCAGCCCAGGTTGGATACATGAGACAAGTGCTCGGGCCTGGTGCACTGGGAAGACCCAGAGGGATCGGGTGGAGAGGGAGGTGGGAGGGGGACTGGGATGGGGAATACATGTAAATCCTTGGCTAATTCATTTCAATGTATGACAAAAACTACTGTAGTGATGTAAAGTAATTAGCCTCCAACTAATAAAAATAAATGGAAAAAAAAAAAAGACAATATACACTTATCTGATGACTCAAAACTGAAAATAATTTTTAAAGGAGTTTAAGATTGTATTTTATTTCATTTAACTGGGACCTCACAAATAGTAATTTAGTACTATCTATGAAGAGCTGGAAAATATTTTTCATAATTAAAGCTAAAGGGGTAGAGGAAATTTTATTTGCTTTTCCTTTCTATATTTCAAATAGGCCATATAGAAATTAGTTTGTTTTCTCATCTAAGTTCATTTTTACTTTTAAGTCCCCAGACTTAAAGTTTTTATATTAGAGTGCAGAAATTTCTCCAGCATCCATTAGCAAGATATCTAATATGTTTGGATCACAGCCTACTATCCATGTACCCTTTATGTTACGTAAGATAGCATGTTCATTGCCAAACATACATTTTTGAAATTAAATGAATTTTAGTGTAAAGCTGTTTAATGAAACTAGCAAATTTAAACTTGTTTAAATGTCAGTAAAATATTAAGTACCATATGCTCTGTGCCAAGCAGTTGAAATTGTTTTTGGAAGGATATGAAATTAATTGCTAAAAAATGAGAGAATTGAGTGACTTAAAGTACTTCACAATCAGTGTTATCATTTAATGCATCTTTTGGCAATTATTAAACTCTAGGGAACAGCATGAATAGCCTTATCAAGTCTGTCAAGACACTAATGGAAAGGAGAATGGACTGAGCTTGCATTTACATGTGGGCATAAACCCAGAGAAAAGTGATGGAAGAAAACATAAAAACACCCTCGAGCTCAATGCCTGGGGCAGATATATTGTGTAGCCACTAAAGTCTCCAATAGCCTCATTTCCTTCATTAATCCAGTGTCTCATTCCTTTTCTTCCTTTTGTGTTTGGGGTTGCTTTTCAATTTTAAGAACACCTAGATTTTTTAAATCCATATGAAGTATTTAGTTCTTAGGTTACTAACTGAAATTCATGATTAGTGAAAAACTCATATGAAGGTCAAAAAACTGTGGCAAGGCTTGGGTTACTTGAATTTGTAAGTTATTAATTATAATAACAGAAGAAAACAATTATTAAGCACTTGTTGCCACACACTATTCTAAGCATTTACAATTACTATTTTATTTAGTCCTCCAAATCATAAGATATTTACAAATTCTGCCTCCATTTTACAAACGAGGAGACTGAAGCAGGGTGAAATTCATGACCATTTTAGTTTTAAATCGATGAAAAACTGAAATACTTTTTTAACTTGGGAACCGTAGCTATTGAATGTAATTGCACTTTAAAACTGTCTACATTACTTTTTTAAAAATATGAATGATAACTATGCTGACATTATTGGCAGGTAAAGGAAAATGCTGGCAGGACTAAGTCCAGATTTTTGTTTTGTTTTGTTTCATTTTTACTTTGCTTTTAGTTTTGGTTTCTAGTGGATATTTGAGTGAAATCTCAGTCTAGAAAATTGACTAAGGAGAAAATAGAGAGACAGATAGCAAGATGATACTTGAAAAATCTGAAAAGTTGGTTGCCAATTAATTTGAGTCACATTTTGAATGAGGACAGAAAAATTGTCCAACACCAGGAGGATAGATTATGCATAGGAAACTGGAATTGCATGGGAAACTGCAATATTGCACAGAACCTCAAATGTTAGGTTCGTGAATCAAGGTAAACTGGAAGTGGTCAAACGGGAGATGGCAAGGGTGAATATCGACATTTTAGGAATCAGTGAACTAAAGTAGATTGTAATGGGCAAATTTAATTCAGATGACCATTATATCTACTACTGTGGGCAAGAATTCCTTAGACAAAATGAAGTAACCCTCATAGTCAACAAAGGAGTCCAAAATGCAGTAGTTGGGTGCAATCTCAAAGAAACAGAATGATCTCCGTTCATTTCTAAGGCAAACAATTCAATACCACATTAATCCAAGTCTATGTCCTGACCAGTAATGCTGAAGAAGCTGAAGTTGAACAGCTCTATGATGACCTAAAGACCACTTAAATAACACCAAAAAGAAAAAGAAAAAAAAAGATGTCCTTTTCAATATAGTGGACTGGAATGCAAAAGTAGGAAGTCAAGAGATACCTGGAGTAACAGACAAGTTTGAACTTGAAAAAAAAAAAAAGAGGCAGGACAAAGGCTAACAGAGTTTTGCCAAGAGAATGCACTGGTCATAGCAAACACCCTCTTCCAACAACACAAGAGAAGACTCTACACATGGACACCACCAGATGGTCAATACCAAAATAATAGATTGATTATATTCTTTGCAGCCAAAGATGGAGAAGCTCTATACAGTCAGCAAAAACAAGACCAGGAGCTGACTGCAGCTCAGATCATGAACACCTTATTGCCAAATTCAGACCTAAATTGAAGAAAGGAGGGAAAACCACTAGGCTATCCAGGTATGACCTAAATCAAATCCCTTAGGATTATACAGTGGAAGTGACAAATAGATTCAAGGGATTAGATCTGATAGAGTGCCTGAAGAACTATGGATGGAGGTTTGTGACATTTGTGATGGGAGGCAGGGATCAAGACCACCCACAAGAAAAAGAACTGCAAAAAGGCAAAATGGTTGTCTGAGGAGGCCTTACAAATAGCTGAGAAAAGAGAAGTGAAAGGCAATGGAGAAAAGGAAAGATATATCCATTTGAATGCAGAGTTCCAAAGAATAGCAAGGAGAGATAAGAAAGTCTTCCTTAATGATCTATGCAAAGAAATAGAGGAAAACAATAGAATGGGAAAGACTAGAGATCCCTTCAAGAAAATTAGAGATATCAAGGGCACATTTCATGCAAAATTGGCTCAATAAAGGACAGAAATGGTATGGACCTAACAGAAGCAAATGCCATTAAGAAGAGGTGGCAAGAATGTAGGGAAGAACTGTACAAAAAGATTGTCATGACCCAGATAACCATGATGATGTGATTGCTCATCTAGGGCCAGTCATCCTGGAATGTGAAGTCAAGGGGGCCTTAGGAAGCATCACTATAAACACAGCTAGTGAAGGTAATAAAATTCCAGCTGACTTATTTCAAGTCCTAAAAGTTGATGCTGTTAAAGTGCTTCACTCAATATGCCAGCAAATTTGGAAAACCCAGCAGTGGCCACAGGACTGGAAAATGTCAGTTTTCATTCCAATCCCCAAAAAGACAATGTCAAAGACTGTTCAAACTACCACATAATTGCACTCATCTCACATGCTAGCAAAATAATGCTGAAAATTCTCCAAGCTAGACTTCAACCATATGTGAACTGAGAACTTCCAGATGTTCAAGCTGGATTTAGAAAAGGCAGAGGAACATGAGTTCAAATTGCCAACATCCATTGGATCACTGCTGATCCGATTTTTCTGGGCTCCAAAACCACTGCAGATGGCTATTGCAGCCATGAAATTAAAAGACGCTACTCCTTGGAAGGAAAGTTATGACCAACCTAGACAGCATATTGAAAAGCAGAGGCATTACTTTGTCAACAAATGTCCATCTAGTCAAGGCTATGGTTTTTCCAGTGGTCATGTATGAATGTGAGTTGAACTATAAAGAAAGCTGAGTGCCGAAGAATTGATGCTTTTGAACTGTGGTGCTGGAGAAGACTCTTGAGAGTCCCTTGGACTGTAAGGAGATCCAACAAGTCCATCCTAAAGATCAGGCCTGGGTTTTCATTGGAAGGACTGATGTTGAAGCTGAAACTCCAATACTTTGGCCACCTGATGTGTAGAGCTGACTCATTTGAAAAGACCCTGATGCTGGGAGGGATTGGGGGCAGGAGGAGAAGGGGACAACAGAGGATGAGATGGTTGGATGGCATCACTGACTTGATGGACATGGGCTGGGATGAATTCCGGGAGTTGGTGATGGACAGGGAGGCCTGGCATGCTGCGGCTCATGGGGTTGCAAAGAGTCAGACACTACTGAGTGACTGAACTGAAATGAGCTGAATTGGATCACTGACAAAGCAAGAGAATTCTAGAGCAAATCTACTTCTGCTTTATTGACTATGTCAAAGCCTTTGACTGTGTGGATTATAACAAATTGTGGAAAATTCTGAAAGAGATGGGAATACCAGACCACCTTGCCTGCCTCCTAAGAAATCTATATGTAGGTCAAGAAGCAACAGTTAGAACCAGACATGGAACAACAGACGTTCCAAATTGGGAAAGGAGAACGTCAAGGCTGTATATTTTCACCCTGTTTATTTAACTTATATACAGAGTACATCATGCAAAATGCTGAGCTGGATGAAGCACAAGCTGGAATCAAGATTTCTGGGAGAGTTATCAATAACCTCAGATATGCAGAAGACACCATCCTTATGGCAGAAAGTGAAGAGAAACTAAAGACCCTCTTGAGGAAAGTGATAGAAGAGAGTGAAAAAGCTGGTTTAAAATTCAATATTAAGAAAACTAAGAACATGGCATCTGGTCCCATCACTACATGGAAAGTAGATGTGGAAGCAATGAAAACAGTGGCAATCTTTATTTCTTTAGGCTCCAAAATCACTGGAGATAGCGACTGCAACCATGAATTTAAAAGACGCTTGCTCCTTGGAAGTAAAGCTTTGACCAACCTAGGCAGTGTATTAGACAGAGATATTACTTTGCCAACAAAGACCCATCTAATCAAAGCTATGATTTTTCCAGTAGTCATTTGTGGATTTGAGAGTTGGACCAAAAGGAAAGCTGAGTGCCGAAGAATTGAAGCTTTTGAACTGTGGTGCTGGAGAAGACTCTTGAGAGTTCCTTGGACTTCAAGAAACCAAACCAGTCCATCCTAAAGCAAATCAGTCCTCAATATTCGTTGGAAGGACTGATGCTGAATCTGAAGCTCCAGTAGTTTGGTCACCCGATGTGAAGAAGTAACTCATTGGAAAAATCGTGATGCTGGGAAAGATTGAAGGCAGGAGGAAAGGGGATGACAGAGGATGAGATGGTTGTATGGCATCACCAACTCAATGGACACGAGTTTGAGCAAGCACCAGGAGTTGGTGATGGACAAGGAAGTCTGGTGTGCTGCAGTCCATGGGGTCATAAAGAGTTGGACACAAGTTAGCAACTGAACTGAACTGAGGAGGATAGAGATGAGAAGTAGGAGTCCCAGTGCAATATCAATGATGCGGAGAGGTGAGAATGTGTGAAAGGTCTGAGACAAAATGGTTTGTACCAAAGAACACTTTCCTCTATATTCTATTTCTGCCTTTAACCACATTCACACCACCACCTCCAAAGCAGCGATATGAGACGCTGCTCCTTCAGAATCCAAGGATGTCTTCTTGAAACCATAAGGAAGGGCTTTGGCTGATTTCTTAGCCAAAAATGTTTGATTGTAAGAATTCAAATAGTCATTGCCACAAGGTCCATTAACCTAATTTGTCAGGTTTGATGACTGAAACCAGTACTTGATCCAGTGTTTTGATTTATCACTGTATTATTTCGGTCATGTTGTTAAATGTTCCTGTGAAACCCATGGTGTTGTTACATTATTTCACCAGTAGAAGCACAAATTTTGTGCCTTAAGTACTGCGTGGACTGTGATTAAGCTGAGAATTGTATAACTTAGGACAAAGGAGGTTTTGTACAGGTCAAGTAGGAACCAGTTGACTATAGGGGGTTTGAGAGGGACCAGAAAAGCCTCCTTTTGCTCATTGTATCTGCCACTGAACATTCCATAGATCCTCTTTTGGTTAAGAGTCTGATTGGGAATGCTCAGAGTTAAATAGCATGTTGGGAAATAAAAAGAGGAAAAAAGTAACATTAGCTGAACACCTTCCACTAGCTAGACCTAGGAACTGAGAATATCTTACAGGTCCTCACAACAGCCTGTAAAGGAGATGGTGTTTTTCTGTGTTCAAGGTGAAGAAAAGGAATTTCATGATGAGGTTAAGTAACTTTTATGTTCATGCTGCTGTCAAGTAGTAGAGACATGGTTCAAACTTGAGTCTTTATGTATTCTGCATTTACATACACTTATATTAACTTTAGAGCCATAATTTAAATAATATCAATCAGCTTAGCTACCTAGTGAAATCCAGTAAAAATGGTCATAGATAAGAAATGCATTTTTGGTCACTATGAGATAGAAAGGATATAAGGGAAGGGGAGAAAGTGCCAGGATTGGTATTAAGTTTTCAGCCTTTCTTAGAAGAAGCCCTAAGAATTTCCCTCCTTAAAAATATTCTAATCTTCTCTGGAATGCCAAGGCTTTCTAGTTCAACTTTGGTTCACATTAATATGCAGATACTATGGGTACACTATGTAAATGAACAAAAAATAACCCCTTAGAAATAGGATAGATTACTAACAATTCTATACATTTCCCTGTATTTCTTTCCCCTCTTTTTTTCTTTAGAGAAGTACACTTCCTTTCAAAATTATTTTTGTTGCCAGAACAAAGAACCGAATGAAACTGTTTAAATGATTCTAGCCCTGTAATGCTAGGAAAGACACTCACCAACCTGTTCTGTTCTAGGAAGTGAGACAAGTGTGTAACGTTTTGTCAGCTTAATTACCAAGTCCATTTAAACAGAATTCCCTGGGGAAGGTAGACTGGTAGACTTTGAATCTTTACAGTGTACAATTATCTTCACTCAGTCAGTGCATAAAATAAACAACCCTGTTTCTGGTTCTCTGTTCAAGTTTTTTTTTTTTTAATGTTGTAAGAGATAAATATAGCATGTGAGCAAACATTGTTTGCTGCTAGGTTGTTCAAAAAATGTATTCACACCAACGATTGTTGGGATAATTATTAATGCTAAAAATATTTGAAGTTGCAGTGACTCTGCATTTGAAGTCTAGTATGTGTCATTTGTTTTATTCATGATAAACAGATCATTTAGTTGGAAAAATCCCATCTGCTTAGATATATCTCTTATTATTTATGAGAACCATGTTTAGGAATGCAGGCGGCACATGTGCATAATTAATCCTGAAGAGAATTAGACATTGTTTGATTCACAGCTGAATGCAATTAGCATTAGGAAGTTTACATATGTTGGCAATAACACAGATTAGCAACTAAAGTGCTTGTTAAAAAATTTAACCTGAGGCTGCTGGAGCAGACCTCTCTTAATGATGCTTTAAATGTTGTTGATGAAGTAATAATCAATTTTGTTTTATAAATAGTAAATCAAGAATTTAGGTCTAATTAGCAGCGCTACAGATCACTTCACTTACATATCAGATGTACTTGTGATGTGTGCTCTGAACTTTCTCAGAGTCTTGTGTGCAAACAGTTGTTACGGGGAAAACATGCACCTTTCTGGGAAAAGAAAAGAAAAGCCGGTGGGGGGGGGGGGGATCATTCTCCAGAGTGAGGCATCTGCCTTTTGGAAGGACTTCTCTGGAGGTATTTATCAGAAGAGCTCTTTGTCTCTCTGCAGCGTCTAATTGAGGGAGAGAGAAACAATGCCTTTTTTTCGCATCAGAGCCATTAGACAGCTTTACAGACTGTGAAAGAAGTCATCTAATGGGGAGGGAGGAGAGAATGTAAATGACGAAAATGAGGCCGAAAGTAAAATTAAGCTATAATTGTTTGCACTTCAACTTTGAGAAGTTCACCATTAATTAAAACGTTTCTGCACCACTCGCCACCAGACTGGCAAGAAGGAGGCAAGGCTGCCTATGAGAGAGTCCTGGAACCTTCAGGAAGCAAGCAAGGCCTGTGGGGAGGGAACGAGCATCTCCATGTCCAGCACACTGGGGCGTAGTCACCAGAATGCAGGGTGGCAACCTCACGTCGCATTTCTCACACGGCCCTCAGGTCTGATCTGGGTTCTCCCTGTGCCTCACTATAAATTACTCCTGTACATTTTCAGAATGAAGGGAGATAGGGACACAGATTGTTTAGGAAACATTTCCCTGTTTCGTAGAGTCTGTCTCACGTTTCTTTTTTCCCATTTGAACATCTCTGAAATGTAAATGCCTCTCACAATGATGACCATCCTAGAGTTCACTGGCAACTTTTTTCTTAAGATAATGTTGTTGTTTTTTTTTCCATAAAATAATGTTGATGGCATCTTAGCTTCAATTAAATATGAAATTGAATCCCTCTTTTGTGCCAGGCACTGTGCAAGGAATGAGGAATAAATGAGATGTGATATAACGTCAAAGGTGTATAATAAAGTTAGGTACAATGAACATGCTTGAAATTGAACTTGCAGAACGGTTACTGCAGTTACTTAGTGGCTCAACAAGTATTTGAACACGGAGTCTTGTACCAGTGTCACGCA
This sequence comes from Odocoileus virginianus, assembly GCF_023699985.2. NCBI lineage: Eukaryota > Metazoa > Chordata > Mammalia > Artiodactyla > Cervidae > Odocoileus > Odocoileus virginianus. The sequence continues at coordinate 62,524,496 of NC_069674.1, read as the reverse complement.
CTATAATCCAGCATTGTTCTGGTGACTCTTCTGGATTGATAATCAGTGTCAGTGGATGAATGTAGAGTGTAAGCTCTGTGGTGCAGTGAGTTTTTTCTGTTTGTTTACTGCAGCATTCCTATCACTGCTCACTGAACAAAGAAGGAACCAGGCCAGGGGTTGGCTCTGCCCTGGGAGCAAAATAGTTTTTACATTTGTAAGTTGTTTGAAAACAAAAATCAAAGGAATAATAATATTTCATGGCATGTTAAAAGTGTAGGAAATTCAAATTCCCGTGTACATAAATTAAAGTTTTATTGGCACGTGTCCACATTCATTCATATTTTCTCTGACTGTTCTCTTACTACAAAGACGAAGCTGAGTTGTAAAGGTGATCTTAGGACCTGCAAAGCCTAAATTATTTACTATTTATGGAATAGTAAGACACTGATATTTACAGAAAATGTTTGCTGACCCTTACACAAGGCTATTGCTGCCAAAGAGAGAAGCTCTCAGGAGATCAAATGCACCCTAGGAATTCTGTGTTCTCACCAATTCCTGCTCATCACCGCTGGCTCCTCATTCCTATCGGTTGAGGAAGCTTGAGGATCATCACTGATGACATATTGGATGACAGGGAAGCTGAACTCCCTATCCAAGCCCCCTCACACACATCCACTGTAATTGCCCCTTGACCTTCACAAAATTAAATCAATTCTGGCTCTCCTAAAAGAAGTGCAGAAGCTGAATTATATATTTAAAGCTTCATGATAATACTTCCTGGTACATAATCGAATTTGGTATAACTTGAATCCACTTGGCTTCTATCCAAGAAGAGCCATTCTAGAAAGTACCATCTGAATTTCATTATTAAAATACTGTGTGTTATGTGGTCTTCAGATGTGAACCTGGGGAGTGTTATGATTTTAATTAAAGATATCAGTTTTGAAGGTCCTCTCATTCACGTCTGCTATGTGCTAGATGTTTTCACTTGGCCACTAGGAGTACAGTGATTATAAATGAATCACAAAATATGGACAGACAAGCAGGGGGCCAATACGAGGGTATATGAGATCAGGGCAATGCTGTAAGTGAATCAGCTGTTCAAACGTGGCTCCTCTGGGCCTTGGTTCAGTCGCCTTGGTTCAGACACTGACTGACAGTACATAGAAAGTAACCTTCAACAGGAAGGCGTATAGGCATGGATAGAGGAAACACATGTGTTCCCTGTAGTCTTCTGAGTTCTCTTCCCTCTTGGGCCTCTCAACAGCACAACCTGCTAGAGACAGAAGCTAATTCTTCATGCAAACAGAGATGCAAACTATCCAATTATGGGCTTGCAAATCGCTAAGCACCGTCACTCAGTACCACATACTTATCACTCATAAATATTTTAGTATAAATTAGTAAGATCAGAATTCTCTATAAAAACAGAGCTGAGGAAAGAAACAGGATTGCAAATGCAATTTTTGAAAATCTGGATCAAATATCAAAGTTGAGGGCACAGGGTGATATCAACAAACCAAATCCACAATCATTTTTCTGGAAGCTGTTGAGTAATGAAGAAGTACCTTGAAAATGACGCTAAAACTGGGAGGAAGAGCATTTGATACAGAGACTACTAAGTCCTCAGTATGTATTTCTCCTTCTGCCTTATAGTTACCCACACACACAGTTGTAGTAGCAATGTGTGAATATACTGGATACTTCTTTGCCTTTCTTATAGTTAAGCGTCTAGATTCTCGATAATGAGAAGCAAACAGAGGTAATGTTTGCAGTTTCTATACCATACCCTTTAAAAGAAGCTTTTTATTCTCCATTGTGTCTCTTTCCCCCTTCCTGTATACGTTAACAAGGATACGGTACTGGTAATCTATGGTATTAGTCTGCCAGGGCTGCCTAACCAAAGGCCAGAGGCTGAATGTCTTAAACAGCAAAACTGTACTTTTTCACAATTTGGGAAGCTAGAAGTCCAAGATCAAGGTGCTGTCAGCTGTGGTTTCTGGCGAAACCTCTCTTTCTCACTTGTAGTTAGTTGCCCTCTCACCTTTGTGCACAGAGACAGAGAGCTCTCTGGTGTCTTTCCCTCTTTTTTTAAGGGTGCTAGTCCTATGGGATTAAAGCCCTATCTTATTTAACCTCTACAACCTCTTTTTAGGGGACTCCCCTGGTGCTCAGAGGGTAAAGAATCTGCCTGCAGTGTAGGAAGCCCTGGGTTCAATCCCTGGGTCGGAAACATCCCCTGGAGAAAGGAATGGCAATCCACTCCAGTATTTTTGCCTGTAAAATTCCACAGACAGTGGAGCCTGGCAGGTTATAGTCCATGGGGTTACAAAGGGTCAGACACGACTGAATGACCAACACACACACACACACACACACACACACACACACACACACCTTCTTTTAGGGGGCTTCCCAGGAGTCGCAGTGGTGAAGAATCTGCCCGCTGATGCAGGAGGTTGCTCTGGGTTGGAAGATCCCTGGAGGAGGAAATGGCGACCCACACCAGTGTTGTTGCCAGGGGAATCCCATGCACAGAGCAGCCTGGTGAGCTACAGTCCGTGGGGTCACAGAGAGTCAAACATGACTGAGCGAGCATGAATGGGGGCACCTCCTCTTAGGCCCAGTCTCCAAATGCAGTCACATTGGGGGTTAGACATTCAACATAGGATTTGGGGGAAGAATACTAGTCAGGCCATAGGAGCCAGCTTTGAGTCCCCTGGCTGATAGTGGAGCACCGTGATGGAAAACATCCGGGTCCTAAATGACTTCTGAACGTAGAAATAGAGGTGTGTAACCTTTCCGGACCACTCACCCTTCTCAGGGCTGTGATGTCTCAGCCCCTGGGTTCACGATTGTGTTTGTCACAGCAGCTGTATCCTAACGGAGTGTGAAAGAAGACAGCCAAAACGACCTTTCTGTTACTTTACAACTCTCCTGGGAGAAAAAACAGAACAGGTCATCCATCATCTTATCTGAATCTCTTTTTGAATGTGTTTTAACCTCATTTAATACTAATCTATTTATATTTGAATAGGCAAATGCTGAGAAATCATAGTCTCGTTTTCTGTATAACAACTCTGTGTAATCTGTTGCAGTCAAATTAGTTTTGGTCCTAATTTGTGATAGATATGGAGCTACCAAAGATATAAATTCAGATATTTATATTAATTACATTTCCTGCCAAGTTCATGTTGCCAACTCGAAAGCCAGTGCTCATTTTTTAAAGTAGATATGTCTGTTAAAAAAAAAATACAATAATTTTTGGTGAAACTAAAGGACTTCATGAAAACTTCTATCGAATCCTTAGAAAAGTTACTAGGCTTCTTTTTGAAATAACAGAATGTTCTAAAATTAGGTTATGGTGGTGGTTGAGTAATTCTATGGACATACTAAAAACCACTGAACTGTGTTCTTCAAATGGGTAAATTATGTATATGTATATGAGAAAGCCGAGTGAAAAATTCTACTGCTTTTAAATTATATTTCAGGAAATAAAAATGCATGAAGAGCACTAAGAAAGCCAAGTCAGTCTTTGCTTAGTTATACAATTATCCTAGTGGAGCCAAACTGCTCTGTGTATCGAAAAGAGGGAATGCTGAAGGGGCCCTTCAGCATGCATGGGAGCTGGACTGAAAGACCATGTTTCCCTCCAGAAGTCGCTGGGTTAAACAGGTAGACTCCAGAGGATGAGAGACATGTAGTGATAGTGGTCTTGGAACCTATACAGTCTATACGCTCTGCCTTGAGATGGGTCCCTCATACAGTGGACACAGTACATACACACTCCCACAAACGCCCACACACATATACACATACCCACACATCTTGTTTCTTTCCCTAGGTTTTTTCCTTGTTTTATTAAAAAATGGAGATGAACATTTATCTAAATAGTTTTATCAAGCCAAATGAATTAACTGGTCCCTTTTATAATTTTTTATGAGGAAGTGAAAGTCTTTGTTTTGGGGGTCATTTTAGGGTCCTAAGCAATAATTTAGTTATAGGGATTGTTCAGAATCATATCTTTTTTAACTTCAGTATCTAGTTTGTCTTCACTTGTACTTTCATTCCTTTTCATTAGAGTATTGGTGAAACTCAGCCTTGAAGCATCTTATAAAGTTTCATAATTTTCATATTTCACTTTCATAATTTTCATATTTCACTTTAAGCTTAATTCCTTTTCTTACATCTTCCCTAGGTCTAGAGAACAGCAGGTCATTATTTTTCTATGCTGCTTTTGAATGGTGGGTAGTTAGACCTTTCTCTTAGCCTAATAATCTTGTTCCTTTGCTTAAACTTTCCTTTATAACTTCTATTTCTCAACCCTTTAACAACTCTTATTGAGGTCCTCAGTTGATATAAATAGTCATTTTCACTTTTTTTCCCTCTGCATGATTATTTGAAATAGCATTTCTAAGAAAAAATTAACATAACTTTAAATGGTTTTACACTGTGCATATTACAAGGTCTTAAGAAATACACTCCCAATATTCAAAAAGACTAGTGATTACTTTTGAAAACTTAGACTCAACTAAGTAGCTCCAGAAGATGGGATAAAATAAAACATGTAGGTATTATTTGTCAGAACAAAAAGATTTGCCATGATAATTGCGATTTGGCAAGTCTATTGTGAGGCCCCTGGGGTGGGGGCAAAACCCTACGGCCTATATGGGATAATAGAAACATGAGCAATAAGTGGTATGGGATATTAGAGGGAGAAAAAAATCACTCAAAAAACTAAAGTCCTCCTTTCTTTAACAAAATTACAAAATTAGTAGGTGAAGGAAAAGTATTTAGTTTAATGCACCTGGTCAGCCAGAAAGCTTTCAATAAAGTTTTGCCTCGAAATGCAATTCCAAATATCTTATGAATAAAGAAGAATAACTTTTGAGACAACTAAAACCTTTTACCTAATAAAGTGCCTACCAAAGCTTTTGAAGTCTAAATCAGGCACAGTAGTATGAAAAGTGGCCTTCTTTACTGTTTAGAGAACAGGGGAGACGTGTGGCATACCTCCAGGCTACTTCTGCCTATTGACCTGACCCTCAAGTACCAGAGCTTTAGTCTCTGGTAGGGGTGGAAGTTGGGGAAAGCCCCAGAAATGTGACAGTCCAGGATATTTAATATTTTGGAGGATAGAGATAATGCAGGGGGCGGGTGTCACATGATTCATGAAATCATACCAGCTCCCTTCCCTGGCACACCCAGAGTGTCCTGCCTACAGCCAATCTTGCATCCACATGCTCACCCCCAAGAGATATAGAGTAGTCTCCCCTGGAGAACATAAATCAGTTCAGTTCAGTCGCTCAGTCATGTCTGACTCTTTGCGACCCCATGGACTGCAGCACGCCAGGCTTCCCTGTCCATCACCAACTCCCATTTACTCAAACTCATGCCCATTGAGTCGGTGATGCCATCCAACCATCTCATCCTCTGTCGTCCCCTTCTCCTCTCACCTTCAATCTTTCCCAGCATCAGGGTCTTTCCAAATGAGTCCGTTCTTCGCATCAGGTTGCCAAAGTATTGGAGTTTCAGCTTCAACATCAGTCTTTCCAATGAACATTCAGGACTGATTTCCTTTAGGATGGACATAAAAAAAGGACACATAGACTCTGACCTTTAAAGAGTCTTGCATGTAAATAAGAATGTTGAAAATCTTTCCAGTATACTAGGAGATGTCATCCAGTTTTTCTTTTTCAGTTTGTAAATGTACTTTACTCTTCAGTTTGAATGAACAGCCAAGGAAATCCAAATATTGAGGAGTCTCCACTATGAAATACAGAGTGACATAACTAAGGAGAATAAACTGGGAGAAAAAGAGAGACAACTTAAAGCACCAAATAAAACTTAAAAATATATATATACATATAAACTATTATTACTATCCTGATTGATGAAAGAAGATATCACATCTGGAAGAAACAGGATATTATTATGAAAAGAAATAATCAAACAACAAACACCTAACTATTAGAATTTAAAATATAATTACTAGAAAATATTCTCAGAAGGTTTGGAAGATAGTGTCAAAGAAATTCTCCAAGAGGAAAAAAGAGACAAATACTATAGGAGAGGAAAAAGTAGAGAATATATCTAAGAAATTTTTTTAAAAAATACAGAAATAAGGAATGGTAGTGAAAGTTCAGGTTGAAACATCTTACACATTTTCATAATTTCTTGAAGAAAATAGAGGCAGCACAGTTATCAAAAATCAATTAAGAAGAACTGAAGAGCATATGTCTCCAAATGGAAAGACCCTTTAGCAATCAAGTAGAGTGGAGAAAGACCTTCATCGGAGCAGACTAAGAACTTTCAGAAAAATAGAAGAAAAAAAAAAACAAAACAAAAAGATCCTAAGAACTTCTTAAAGCATAGAAGCAAGTCATGAAGAAATGTTTAGGAATAAGACATTATGTTGAAATTCTTAAGAGCAACCCCAGTTTCCAGACGACTGTGACTCAGTGCCTACATAATTTCTTTATGAAGAGGTTTCAAGGTTATCAATCACATATGAAAGCAGAAAAAAAGACATTCTCAGATGGTCAATATGTAAAATGAATAAACGTGTTTCCTATGCAGTCTTTCTTAGGAAAGTGCTAGATGTGCTTTAGAAATCCAAGAGAAAAAATATCAAGTGTTCAAGTACAGGAAACCAGCGGTGGTATAGATCAATATGCCAGCTCTGCACCACCTAGAAAGAAGTGGGAGAGCTACCATATGACCCTGCAGTCCTACTCCTGAGCATATATGCAGAGAAAACGTGATTTGAAAGGATACATGCACCCTAACGTTCATTGCAGCTTTGTTTACAATATCCAAGACATGGAAGCAACCTAAATGTCCATCAGCAGAGGAATGGATAAACAAGATGTTATACACACACACACACACACACACACACACACACACACAATGAACTATTATTCAGCAATTAAAAAGAATGAAATAATGCCATTTGCAGAAACATGGATGGACCTAGAGAGTAAAGTAAGTCATACTGAGTGAACTAAGTCAGACAGAAAAGGAGAAATATCATATGACATCCCTTATATGTGGAATCTAAAAGGAAATGGTACAAATGAACTTATTTATAGAACAGAAAGAGATCCACAGACTTAGAAAATGAACATATGGTTGCCAGGGGAGGAAGGGATAGTTAGGGAGTTTGGGAAGGTTTTGTACACACTGCGTATTTAAAATGGTTAACCAACAAGAACCTATTCTATAGCACATGGAATTCTGCTTAATGCTGTGTGGTAGCCTAGATGGAAGGGGAGTTTGGGGGAGGCTAATGTGTATGTATATGTATGACTGAATCCCTTCGGTGCCCACCTGAAACTATCACAACATTGTTAATTGACTATACTCCAATATAAAGTGAAAGTTTATAAGAAAAAAAGAAAGAATGTGGGTTAGAGAGAGACGTGGAGGGCTGGTGGGGGATGGGGGTGGGATAGAACTGCTTAGTGTTCTAGTACGTTTCAACACTTAGAAAAAATATTAACAGGCCTTTGATATATTTTTGGAGTATTTTATTTTAATAAATTTGGTTTATAAACTACTTCACACCAAACATAAATGAAAAATAGTTATTGAAAAAGAAGCAAGGAAATAATGATTTAATATTAATTCCAGAAAAAAACAAGAATCGTTATTAGAAAAGAATTGTAATTAAAAGTCATTGTTTTGGCCTCAGAGTGAAAAACTATTTGTGTAACAATAGTTGTATAAACACTGTTGGCTTAACCAGAAGATTATAATTTTACTATATTGAGAGATTGGGAGAGATCATAAGAGAGAGGTGAACTTTATACTTCCAAATCAAAAAGTCAATTTACTATTTCTATAATTATTAAATTGAGAAATGGCCTTATTATTTATGGAGATAAATATGAATACAGGAATATGTGTATTCTGGTGTGTGTATATATGATATATAATATGAATGTTGGATACACATGTATGTATATCATACATAGATATGGGAGCTTCAGGAGAAGCACCTCTAGGCACTGAAAGTGGTTATGTTTATAGAGCAGAATAATTAGGAGTTAGAGTGAGGGCTGTTGGCTTGTGTGTTGTAAGCCTTTTAGCACTACGTGCATGCATTTATTATTTTCAGAGAGTTGAAGAAAATTAAAATCATAAATAATAATAATAGGAATAAGTAAGTTTAGAAGATTGTATTGAGTTCTTCTCAATTCAGTCAAACTAACTGAATAGGGTAAGTCATTACCTTTTTCTTCTGACAGGTCAGTATTTTATTTTATTTTATTTTTTATGTTTCTGGGAACTGGCCAGTAAGTAGAACCTCCTGGACAAATTAAGACTTACTTGCAGTTACAATAGTTACATAGATTAGGTCACAATTTGTAAAGTGCTGTTTATAAATATGATATCATTTTATTAGTTTATATGCACAGAATTTAATATGTTTAACTTGGTTTCCTCAAGTGACTATGTCTGGCATATAAAGAAATATAAGTCTCAGTTAAAAACGTTAAAACCACATAAAACCTCTGACAGTATTAGAGACATATATTGTTTATCTGTAGCTTTATGTCTTTATATTTTATGGCTTCACATCTCTACCCAAGACTTTCGTCTTAAAATTTTCTTCCTCCTTTTTGAATCCTTCTCCTTTTTGCCCACACAGTGACTAAATTTCCCCCAGGCTCTCAGGATTCTTTCAGACCTCATGTAGCTACTGAGGGCAATTATGGCTAAAAGACTAAGCTGAAAGGAGCTTCAAGAAATGCTGCAAAGCACTAGGCACTGTAGACTCTGAAAGGCACTGTTGGCTCTCGACCTCATGAAGATAAACTTCCCAGAAATAGTCTGAGTTGAATGTGTACCAAAGCTGGTAGGCATTCGGTATGGACTTGATGTCTGCAGGAGTTGAAGGGGAAAAAAAAAAAATGAGTAAACAGTCACTCAACTTTGGTCAAAAATGAGAATTTTCACCAAGAATTGTATCATACAGTATGAAATCTAAGTACACACAAGCAGCTGCTCTGTTCTCAAAAACCAACAGAGAAAAACATCAAACTGGTTATTTGGCAAATGTAGTAAAATAATAACCAAAAATTTGGCTCAGTTCTTTTACTTTACAGTTTTGTTGCATTCTCAGTTCAAACATTGTAAAAATAAACTGCTTCACCTCGACTTTTGGAAATTCCTGTTTCCACGTTATTTTTGATGACTTAAAAGGGAGCATACCATTCTGAATTTCACAGTGACCGATGTGTTTGTACCACGAAGAGACTTTTATTTCAGGAAGCAGCCAAAAGCAATTAAGGAAGACTGTATTCATCCCAGCAGAATATACCCTGCTAAACTAATTGGAGCATTATACACTACAATCTTGGCAAAATGTAACAACTATGAAGAGATGTCACCATCTTAATAATTCTGTGATGGCCATAGGAGGACAAACAGTTGTTGTTGACAAGTGTTTGATCTTCATAAGTCTGCTGCTGTGACAAACTACAAACTATATTTTATCCTCTACTTCTGTGATCCTTCACCCAGATAAGAACCAACATCTGGCATCTTTTCAAATTTTCTTTCTTTTTTTTTTTCCTTTTTACATCAGTGGCAAAAGTTAAAAAGGTAACATGAAAAGAAAGATGAAACAGGAATACCGTTCAAATTGAAGGACTGTAGTTTCAAGTTTCAATCCCGTATCAAAACATCTCCGCCTTATCTTCTTTTCCAGTCATCACAAATGATGAGTATAAAGAGATACACAAACATCAGTACAATGCTGTGTGTGTACTGCAATCCAAAAATCACAGTTACAAAATTATACCTGACATATCAAAAACCGACAGTCACATCCTCAAGATTTCCTTCACTCGTTCCCATGGACCTTCTTGATTAATAAATCTGACACATAAAAAGCATCTATATGACTAAAGTGCCAGTTACTGGAAAGACCGTTTTGATCTATTTCTCAACTTTTAGAAGAAATATTCTCTTTTTCATGAATACAGGATCCGTTCACTCACTGCCAGCTTTCAAATGACCACCTCTTGAAGTTTAATTTTAAGTTTTAAATAAATATTGTATGCATGCAGAATAATTACGATGCTCTTGAGACATACTGTATAATGACATTGATTCTTTTTTATCTGAAAATGCCAAGCCCTTAAGGCAGCAAAGTCTGCGTTTGCCACAGATGTGGGAAGGTTCATTCCATGTGTTAAATTTCAGAAGGGGCATGTGTGGCACTTTCATTAAAACACTAGCGGTATTTCCTGAATAAACTCTGATTTTCATGACTTTAAAACTTCTTTCCGTAAGACTCATCTGGTCTAAGCTACAGAAAGGAACTCAGTGGCCTTCAACATATATATGTTTACATATATATACTATATATATGTAGAACATTCATTTTATATTAAATCAACAAAATGTTTCTTCATTCTGAAAATGAATGAGTCTAATAAAATTTAGCTTGTGGATATGTGAAAATCCTCTTCACAGCAATCCACCACGTTGCATAGTATGTCGTAAATGACACCTGCATGTGACTCTTTAAAGTCTAAAATATTTGTTAGGCTTGTGTCTTTATTTGGTGTCACAGTTCTCTCTGAAACTCCTTAGATATTATCATGCATCTTTTACACATATTTAGAAACATGATGAAAATAAGAGCAGGATCAGAGATAGATAGATAGCATTATGTCCTATTTTCCATGTTCTCTGGGGGGGATTCCTTGAAAATTAGATTTTATTTAAGTATAGTCACACTTACAATGTAGCAGCCTTATGTGTAACATTCAGAAAGGATCATTCTGTATTAAGAATATATCCAGACTTGTGAACCTGTTTAAATATGTTGACTCATCAAAGTATTTTGGTAAAATCAGACAAAAAGCTTTGTCAAAAATACTGCCAACTTCTTAGCGGTTATTTGACATACAGCTTTCTCAGGTGTTATTTTTGGTCAGTGGCTTATCAGGGCAGATTCCTTCTAAGGCATCAGCAAGTCTCAATGCTCTGCACTCAACGTGTTTCTGATCTGACTGTTGCCCATCAATTCCAGCCTATACCCGGCCCAGCGGGCCTGTCAGTCGCCTGAACCATTGTTTTGCTCCTAACGGTCCCCCTGCTCCCACACTGACTCCTGGCCACCTTACAGTCATGGCTCTGCGTGGCAGCCAGAGTTAACTTTTAAAAAACAGGAGTCAGGCAGTTTCTGTTCACTCCCCTCCAGTGGACCCAGATGATCCTTAGACTGGAGTGAAACCCGTATTGCTCCCTATCCCCCATCAACTTCTCCGCTTCCTCCACCTTTGGCATATTCTCCAGCTCGTACCCAACCATTTCCCCTTCCCTCACTCTGCTCTGCTCAAAGAGAACCTTTCCTCCCTTCGGTGAGGGAAGTGGCTTGCCGCAAGGTCTTTGAACTTGCTGATCCTTCTGACTTGAACAGTTTTCCCCTACGTCTTTCATGACTCTCCTTCAACAAAGAATTTTTCCCAGAACACCCTTTTCAAAATGCCACTCTTCACACTCTGTTTCTTTCTTCTGCTTTCTTTTTAGTCATTGTGCTTATAAACATCTGAAATAAACTTGCATATTTATTTGTGTATGTATTTACAGTGAATCGTGACTGCTGCCACCACCATGAGGCCTGGGACTTTCTCTGTCTTGTTTGTTGCTAAATTTTAGAAGATAAATAGCACCTAAACAATGAAAATAATGGAATGGATATGTGAATGCAGGTAGAGGAGGTAAATGGCCAATCTTTGATTTGATATATTTTTATTTTCAAATGTGTTAGATTGGTCTATATGTGAACACTTACCTAGAGACTCAGTTGTCCATGTCCATGGGTGCTGGCATATATCAACTCAAATTTCTAATTACCACATTGGAAGTTCTCTGCTACACCTATGAAACTTGCCACAGGTGCTTCTTTCAACTTTCTCTATAGTGGCATAATATATGTACATACAAATCAAAGCATGAACAAAATGTCTCTAATGTAAAACTTCTGATTCTGCTGTTTTCCTCTGAGCCCCACAATTATATATGCAACTGACGCATGAGCTCATTTCACGTATGTCTTGGAGGCACATCAATTTCAAATGTCCAAAACTGAACTCATTATTTCTTCTTAGACATTTCTGTTCCTGTATTTCTTATTTTAGTAAGATATACCACAATCTAACAAATAACCAAGTCAAAAACACGAGTCACCCTATAATCTGAATCCTTCTCTCTCCTTCCCCATCCTCAACCTCCAGTCACTTTACTTTGGAGGTTCTCACCTTCTTTTGTGCTTCCCAGTTGCTGGCTTAACAGGACCTCATCTTCTGGGCTTTAGTAGCTTTCTGTAAATTGTCTGTCTGTCTTTAACTCTGATTCTCTTCTGACATTCACTGATATTTACTGTAAGCATAGCAGTCATGTTTATATTTACTATTGTAAATACTATGGTTTTAAAAATGTAAAACAGTTTGTACCACTCACCTGCTTTGAACTCCTTTGTCTTTTTTTTTTTTTTGAACTCCTTTGTCTTCTCAAAGCTTGTAAGTCCAAATGAGTCAGCTTGGCTTTATGTTTCTATATTTCTCACAATTTTGCTAACCAACCTTCTGTCCTATAGAACTTACTATTCTCTCTTTTTGTATGTAACTATATAATAATAGATCCTATTATGTTGAATTATGATTACAAAATTTGCATGCCTCTCTGAACTGTCAATTATGAACAACTTATAACTAGGTAGCATATTTTACTATTATAATGTCTGGTAACATTGAGTAAATATTTGCTGAGTCAAACAAATAAATGAATGTATATTCTTTTTTCATGTACTTCAGTGAGTTGGAATTTTTGTCAAGTGATAAAAATATACACTTTTTAAAGTTATTTATAAATCAAATGCATATAAAATCAAAATTGTTTTTTTAAAGAGTAACACACTATTCAAACTTTTTTTGAGTTTTGAACATGTATTTTTTTTTTCTTTTGAACATTCTTTTCTTTCTAATCCTCTATCCATTTAGTTAATGCTGATTATAATTAATTGTTTTGATCTTCATGTAGATGTCACACAGACATTTATAGATATTCCATTATAATTAAATATACATTAATGGACATTTAAAGCATGCCACCATTTTTTAATAAAGCATGTATCTGTGGTCTACTGCTGGTGAAATGACCCAATGATATATCAGAACAGTAGTTTGTAATTTTGATAGAGAACATACTTGACTTTCAAGTTTTTAAATCAAGGCCCTTTTCCAGTTGGTTGAATGCCAAATGCATTGCCCAGATTCTCTTTACATATAAGAGTATTATCGATTGTCAAAGGCAGATTTAAGTCTAGTGCTAAGGGCAGCCTAACTAAATTAAATCTGTAATTAATGCCCAGGCATATATTTAAAAAATTTTGTTAAACTGCTGTTGGAAAATTTAAAGTAATAATTAAAAATAAATTTTAATCCATGATTAAGTAACCTTTATTTCTAACTTGACCTTTCTTTCTTTTAAAAGTAATTTCATCTCCTTGATATCATTAAAAAGACTTATTTGGTATTTGTTCAAAAACTCTTCATGTGTTCTATCTCAAGATTTTCCATTGATATCTCAGATGGGTCTGAAGTCCTGTAGAGGTATTCAGCATTTCACATTTTAACCACAGAGACTTGTCTCATGTCTGCTTTATATATTGGAGATCTGTTTAAGATTTATTTGGAGAGAAAAGGGTTTCTTGCAACTAAATAGAGTTTCAGGCCATTACTCTACTATGTGAGAATGCTTTTAGGCATTATTTCATGAAATTTTGGAAGGGGTATATTGGCTTGTTGTGAATATGCATTTCATATTATACAGTCATTTTTTTTATGAATAAGTTCAGTTAAGTCACTCAGTCGTGTCCGACTCTTTGAGACCCATGTGATGTCTCTTATCTTCTCTGCTCTAGAATCCTTCAGTACTTTAGTGACCACTCACTTTGAGTGGTCTCATTTGATACTGAGTCTAAATAATAGGGAGAGTTTTTATATATGTTATAAATATAAATTATATATAAAATTTATCTTTCTACCAACTTATTATCTGTACATGTTAATTATATAAATGAAAGATATGTTCATTCTACTTTTTAGAGGATCTGTTTGTTTATACCTCAGAAAGTGGTGTATGATGGAATGAGCAGGGGTTCTGAAGTCACATATAGTTGCATGTGTACATCCTCCTCTTGTTGTGTGGTTTTGGACAGTTCATCTAATTTCCCTGAGTGCTTGTTCACCCAAAAAAAGTGACAGTAAAGTATTCTTGTGGCCATTAAATTGGTTAATCTATTTTTTGACTCTGTTATGGTCAAGGTATGAGTTAGTGGAAGATTAAGTTGGTGAAGTCATTGTGAAGGTGATGTAGCTGTGGGGCCAAATTATGGTGCAGACGGCTTGTCTCACTGGAGCATGTTTGGAGAGGAGCATACAGACGCTTGCATTTGTTGATCCAAGTATTAAGCACATGATTAAGCCAGAAAGAGAAAGTCATAGAGCTTCGGGACAAGCTTAGTATTTTAATATCCCCAAATATTTCTTTCTGAATATAGGATGCTTGAATTGTATATTTATTTCTGTAAAATAAATCCACCAGAATGGCTCCAAGTAAAAATTTACTAGCTTTTCTTAAAATAAAAGGCCAACTTAAAAAAAAAAAAAAAACTTGGCATGTTTGATTCAATATATAATTTTCTGCAAGCTTGGAGAACAACCTTCACAAATTTATTTAATTTATCTAAGTTTTGTTGAAACTGGAACATTGACAAGGTCTTACTCCCAGGTGCCTAGAGGGACTTTTCTGAAACTGTGAAGACAGCATATTTATATTTATAATAGTAAGTGTGAGATCTCCAGCATTTTTTTTTTTTTTATTTAAGATTTTGAGCCCAGTCTTCAGTTGATCTGCAGAGCTTAGTTCCTGAAACAAAATTGCCCATAGAAATGTTTATTGATACGGAAGAACATTTGAGGATAAAGACAGAAATCAGTCATCAGCTAGAGGTTAGGCTCAGTTCTAGACCTTTCTTTCCAACTTCAATGATTCTCTCTTCTTGGGTGTTCAGGGCCCACATCAAGCTCTCTCCCTCACAAATATTTCCTTAATTAGCACTATACAATGTACTGTTATATAACCACTTACACAACATCCCTACCTCCATCATTCTCCTGAGACTAATTTTAATGGATTGTGTTTGCTATTGGTACTAGGAATAACTAATGTCTGAATTACTTAATATGATTTCTTTCCCAACTAATGCAGTTAATCATAATGAATCTCCATAAGAAAATGGTCAGTGTTTCCAGTTTTAGTTTTCACTGGAAAACACAATTTAGAGCAAGCCAAAAATTTGAGAAGAAAGGCCTTTTACAGCAAATCCACCATCTACTGGATTCAGTCAATTCTGAAATAAGAACAGGTGACATTTGTTCCCCATGTTCCTCGCATCTTCTATTGTAGAGAATCAATGGGCTATCTATTTTTCTAGGTTACCACCTCCCCTTAAATACAGCCAGTGGTCTGAAAGTCTCAGCCAGAAAAAGGATGAGCAGTTAAATATTTAAGTCATGACAAGGAGGCATAATTTTATTTTGGGGATTTGTCTTCAAGGATCATTTAGGTACATGTAATGTTTGAAGGTTTTATGAGGGACTAAATGATTTGTAACTTTATGCTTTCTACATGTGGAAATACAACTTAAAAACACTCATCCTAAAAAAAATTGCTATTATTTCTCCAGTGGAGCCCTAGTTATCCTTGTCAACTCATGAAAGAATCAAGTCAACTCGGTTACTTGAACAAAGATTACTTAATGTCATGAAGTTTTACTATTAATCAAGATGTTTGTCACATCACATTTTAGTACATTAAGACTTTAGGAAAACTGAACAACTGTTTCCTAAGACCTGTCTATTTTTGTTGTACTTCCAAGGAATCAAAACCTTTTTGAAATAGTATCTGTATAATTCATCAGAGGAGAGTTGAGAGGAAATATGGAAGTTCTTCTAAAAATAGAGTTATGGCTTATCTGCTACATTCACTTTCACTTTAAAAAGTAGAGATATGTTGAAAATGGAGTAAACATTAGCATTAGATAGGCCTGGTATTAAATAATATATTTTCTGTTTAATAGTTGTATGAACCTGGAAAGTTTACATTCAACTTCTGAGCTTATTTCCCCATCCGTAAAATGGAAATATAAATCACTATTTCTTAGGAGTTTCCAGGGGCACTGAAGATGATAATGTGCCTGGAATGTGGTAAACAACATACAAATGTCAGTTTCTTCCCACTCTCACCACCCCCCAGTCTAATGTTAATTAATTGACAACTAAGTATATTTATGTTTAAATATGCAAAGGTTCTAATGATTTTCAGTTACAAGTTGAAATCACAATTCACAAATTATTTTATATCTAATTTAATATCAATCAAAATATTCTAACAATTAGATCCCCATGTGGACAAGATTTTATTTCAGGTGTCGTTGAAATTTTTACATAGGATAGGCGTGGAAAAAATATCCTGAAATTTATGTTAGCTCGATTCAGATGGCTTTATGCTGCAGCTACCTCCATTTTTGCCTTTTCTCTGGAAACCTAGGTTTCTCTGGAAACCTACAAGGATTCCTTGGCGATAGTCATGGCCATTATTTTCATAATTCCCACTGGAATCATCCTCTGTATTAATTACTTAAGACATGTTCATCTTTCTATTGTGCCCCCAAACTCTTCTATGGCTTTCCACTAGCAGAAGATCAGAGTTCAAACCCTCCACTTGTCATTCTAAAATGTGGTTTCTCAGCCTTCCCGTTTTTTTGGCTGTGGCATACAGGATCTTAGTTCCCCGACTAGGGATCAAACCCATGCCCCCTGCAATGAAAGTGTGAAGTCTTAACAACTGGACCACTAGGGAAGTTCAATTTCCCTTTTCTATCTAACTCACCCAATACTCATGTTCTCCCATATAGACAAATAAATAGCCAAACACCTGCACTAACCACTCACAGTGCAGCAAAATCAAAACATGCTTTTATTCTCACAACCATTGTACATGCATTTCCTTTGGTATAAATGCCTACTTTTGCATTCCTTCCCCAGTTCCATTTCTTGTTCATGACAAAGGTATTCAAGATCATTTAAAGCTTACTTCTCAGAGAAGTTCTGTGTCCTATGAAGCCCAAGCAACTCTCAAACCAACCCTTTCATAGATAACAACTATAAATTTTGGACACAATATTTAAAAAAACAGAAAACATAATTACCTGAAGGCATTGAGAGCAAGCAAAAGCAGGAAATATCTGAGGGACTGACATGTAGTGGGGTAGTGGGGAGGGGATAGCACCCAGGGAGTTTTTTATTTTTATGACTTCCAGCCAGAAAACAGGGTCTAGTGTGTACCATGGAAGTGCTAAAATTCTGAAAGAAAACCCACAATTGTTATGGTTTAAAGAACTAGAATAAAGAATTCATGGCAACCACAGGCAGTCAAAAGTGGAGAAGAATCCAGGAAAAGAAAGAGCCAGAGAAGAAACCCAGATTGTCTGTGTAGGTTCTGCCAAGACCTCTCACTGAACCCCAAACAGTTTATTCACTGGATAGAATCAAGCAATTCAGGCTAAATCAGAAGGAATAGAACTGAAACTTGAGCTGCTGCCCAAGAGACTGAGTTAAAGATTTCAGTGCAACCAAGTAAACTGCAAAAAAAAAAAAGTGACAAAAATATGTCTATATTCTTCAGGGGAGTATAATCAAATACAGAATGTCCAAAGCATAATCTTACAGTAGCCAGGATATAATGCAAAAATAAGAATAACAGGAAAATAGGACCCATTCTCAAAAGAAAAGACATACCACAAAGACTGAATCTGAGATAACTCATATGTGGGAATGAGTAGATATGATTTTGAATCAGTAGTCAAAGTACCCTTCAATAACTTAAAAACTATGTCTACATGCATGCAAAGTCACTTCAGTTGTGTCTGACTCTGTATGACCCTGTATACTATAGCCTGCCTGGCTCCTCTGTCCATGAGATTCTCCAGGCAAGAACACTGGAGTGGGTTGCCATGTCCTCATCAAAAGCTATGTCTACAGTGAATTAAATATAGAAAGTTCTGCAGTAGATAGAAATTATTTGAAAAGAACCAAATGGGAAAACCATATATAAATATGTGAAATAAATTAGGCTTTTCCAGAAAGCTTATTTAGATTCCCATCTTTTAGGTAAAATTCAGTTCAGTTCAGTCGCTCAGTCATGTCCAACTCTTTGAGACACTATGGACTACAACACATCAGGCCTCCCTGTCCACCACCAACTCCTGGAGTTTACTCAAACTCATGCCCACTGAGTCGGTGATGCCATCCAACTAGCTCATCCTCTGTCATTCCCTTCTCCTCCCACCTTCAATCTTTCCCAACATCAGGGTCTTTTCAAATGAGTCAGTTCTTTGCATCAGGTGGCCAAAGTATTGGAGCTTCAGCTTCAACATTAGTTCTTCCAATGAACACTCAAGACTAATCTTTAGGATGGACTGGCTGGATCTCCTTATAGTCCAAGGGACTCTCAAGAGTCTTCTCCAACACCACAGTTCATAAGCATCAATTCTTCGGCACTCAGCTTTCTTTATGGTCCAACTCTCACATCCATACATGACTATTGGAAAAACCATAGCCTTGACTAGATGAACCTTTGTTGGCAAAGCAATGTCTCCGCTTTTTAATATACTGTCTAGATTGGTCATAATTTTTTCTTCCAAGGAGCAAGCATCTTTTAATTTCAGGGCTGCAGTCACCATCTGCAGTGATTTTGGAGCCCCCCAAAATGACGTCTGTCACTGTTTCCCCATTTATTTGCCATGAAGTGATGAGACTGGGTGCCATGATCTTAGTTTTCTGAATGTTGAACTTTAAGCCAACTTTTTCACTCTCCTCTTTCACTTTCAGCAAGAGGCTCTTTAGTACTTCTTCACTTTCTGCCATAAGGGTGGTGTCATCTGCATATCTGAGGTTATTAATATTTCTCCCAGCAATCTTAATTCCAACTTGTGCTTCCTCCAGCCCAGCCTTTCTCATGATGTACTCTGCATATGAGATAAATAAGCAGGGTGACAATATACAGCCTTGACATACTCCTTTCCCTATTTGGAACCAGTCTGTTGGTCCATGTCCAGTTCTAACTGTTGCTTCCTGACGTGTATACCAATTTTTCAAGAGGGAGGTCAGGTGGTCTGGTAATCCCATCTCTTTCAGAATTTTCCACAGTTTATTGTGATCCCCACAGTCAAAGGCTTTAGCATAGTCAATAAAGCAGAATAGATGTTTTTCAGGAGCTCTCATGCTTTTTCAATGATGTAGTGGATGTTGTCAATTTGATCTCTGGTTCCTCTGCCTTTTCTAAATCCAGCTTGAATATCTGGAATCCACAGTTCACGTATTGTTGAAGCCTGGCTTGTAGAATTTTGATCATTACTTTCCTAGCATGTGAGATGAGTGTAATTGTGCGGTAGTTTGTGGTAGTTAAAATTAACCTTCTCCTATTCATAGATATTTTTACTTCTGTTGTAGCAATTTGTGGTCTGTTTTCTATGACTTATTTATATAAATCTCTCCCTATTGTACATTTCTGGCATCATTCATTCAAAACTATCTTCCAGCAAGAGAAACCTAGAATGAACTCTCTGATTCACAACATTGTGAAACTGGTCATTGGAATCAGGCAGAACTACATTTGAATTATGCCTCCAACAATCTTAACCCATCCAGGCTTAGTTTCTACATCTGTAAAACCACAAAAATAAATGGACTTGTGAAAATTGCATAAGATAATATATATAAAACACTTAGCACATTTATTCATTTATTCCATAAAATGTTACTGACCAACTACTATGTATTGGGCATTCTGCTTGGTATTAGAGGTAGAATAGTCATGAGGACATGTAAGATCCCTACCTTTTTAAAAAAAAAATTATTTTATTGAAGTATAGTTGATTTGTTGTTATTCAGTCACTCAGTTGCATCTGACTCTTTTTCTACCCTATAGACTGCAGACTGCCAGGCTCCTTTGTTCATGGAATTTCCCAGGCAAGAATAATGGAATGGGTTGCCATTTCTTTCTCTAGGCAATCTTCTCAACCCAGGGATCAAACCCACATCTTTTGCATTGCAGGCAGATTTTTTTACCACTGAGCCACCAGGTAAGACCATAGTTGATTTACAGTGTTGTGTTAGTCTCTGCTGAGCAGCAGTAATTCAGTTTTACATATATATATGTACATATATACATATACACACATTAGTTTTCATATTTTTTCCATTATGATTTATCACTGGATGCCAAATACAGTTTCCTGTATTTGGTAGGGAAATACAGTAGGGCCTTATTGTTTATCCATCCCATATATAACAGTTTGCATCCACCAAACTACATTCTTTAAATTTATACATGAGTGAGGGAGAGAAACATTAAACAGGTGAAAAAATAAAATTACTCTATTTCATAAATCCTATAAAGGAAATAAATAGATACTAACTGGATGAAATGAGCAACTTCAATAGTTGTTCAATGAATGGTGGTTATTGCACTATTATTATATCATTTGTGTTGTTCCCCACAGCACTGCACCCATGCTTTTAGAAAGTATATGCTTAATGAACACTTATTAAATTTACTGAGGTTTAATTTGCATTAGATTCATCTTATAATAATGTGGGGAAGAAAGGAACATGGGTTACATGTTGGTTATGTCCATGACCAAGCACCCTACCACAAGGCCACAACATGTACCATGCGCTATTCTTTCCCTTTGGAAGGAGAAAGTATTTGTTTAAAAGCAATGTAATAAATTCAGTAATTAAATCTAAAAGAACTGAGATGTGGTGCTCAAGGGAGTGACAAATTTGAACGTGACTAGCCAGACTGTCCTTGTGGGAGGCTTCAGCAGTTAATCTAGGGAGGGAAATTTGTTGTTAAAAGCAAACATTAGAATATAATAACTAAACAAGTGGTTTGGCATGTGGTGCATTAATTGTGCTAATTGTAGGTTAAAAAGAGGTAGATCTCATACTGCTAAATGTTGATTACAAACTGGAAATTGCTGCATAGAAATTGCATTTCAGTGCTTTAGCCAAGGAGTTTTGCTTCTGTTTAAATCTGGGTGCGGGATAGAAAAGCATTGCTAGAAAAACAATTAAGTTCTTTTGTGACACCAGACCCCTTAGGGAGAGTTTTAGGAAGACTGCTGTGATTAAGCCCTTAGGACACAGTTTCAAAAAATCCTCTCCAATTGAGGTCTCAAACATTTCATCTCTACCCCACCCAAAAACACACAGCACATGTACACTCAGACTCACAAACAGGGACTTTTTTTTAATACCATGCCCAGAGCCTCTGCATTGTTGGGAATAAAGTAACCACACATGAAGAAACATAACAAACAGTGCTAATGTTTGTTTTCTTTTGAACAGCACCAATTTAGAAACACCACTGAATTTTCTCTGCCTTATTTTTGTTAAGGTCACTATGACTCACTGGGTCTAAAAAGGATTTTCATTTGTTTGTTGCTTCTTGTTTGCTTTTTCTTTAGTGGCTAGATGATATTCAGAAAACTTAAAGTAAGTCTCTGTGACTAGAAACTAAAACTTTAAAATGGTCTGTAAGTTTCTTGCGAGTTTTCAAGCGTCCTTTTCTGCTCTCTGGTTCACATACATTTCTATTGTTCTAAGGGTTAAAAACTGCACTATCACAATGACAAGCTTTATTACTCAGTCAAAGTAAATGGATCACCACATCACCTTTCAGAAATGTTCTTCCTTAAGCTATTAAAACATTCCATGCCCTTAGATGACAACAATTTCTCTGCCTTTTGAAATTTCCTTTCTATCCTGCAGAGTTCATAGAGATATGCTTGGTTAAAATCAACTTATATAAAACTATGCACTGTAAATTCTGACACTTCTGTTTGAATCTCTTTTCAAACACTTGTCTTTGCTCACCATAATAGATGTCAGTTCTTCTGATGTAGTTCAAGCATGAGCTTCATATGAAGACTCAGCTATGTCTATTGCATTTCTGAAGCTACTACTCACTGAAGTTTTGTGCTGTTTGACATCAAAGATAGGCAAGAATCACCTGCTGAGTTCACATGCATGGAGCAAAACATCTTCAAATCACTTTTGCTAGACAAAAGTTTTTTTTTTTAATATTAAGCTTTCACCATCATGGACTTAAAGGCAAATGCAGTCCTTGTTAAAGTTGCAACATTGTATTATTAAAATATGCATTGGAAACTCTGAATTTAGCTAATTTTTAAACTGAAGATAATTTTTGTCTTTGCCTCGGATTTTAATTTTGCTGCAAAGAATTTAATATTATTCAGACATTTAAAATGTGACTTTTATTCAATATGTAGTTATTTTTACTCAAAGGGAAAAGTACTTTAAATATTCTCAAACCAAAGGAGATTTTCTACTATTTCTAGCTTTAATAGATGTCCTTGGCATCAATTTAAGAAATAGTCCCATTCAAAATAAATCCTGTATATAGAGTATTTGAAAACTACAGAATTTTATTTTTAAAAACTCTAATTTCAGAGTTACTGAAATAATACATTTATATCTTTTGGAAGGAAACTATAGAAGCAATATTTTTCAAATTTTTACTAAGCAATGTAATTTGGTGTTTCTCTCCTTAAATATCAATATTGTCTTATGACAGGATGAAAACAATGTTATTAAAGAGATGTGAATATGAAAATTATGTTTTTCTTGTCTGTGATATTCTGGATGAAAGCTTTAAAATTTGGACTTCAATTAACCATTAATTAAACTCAACAGAAAGCTAAGTGAATGATGCTAAAAATGAGGCAGCCACCCAAAGCTTACCTGGGGAAAGGTCCTTTCAGTAATTGCTTTTCATATGTTACTAGTTTTCAAAGTTTGGCTTTCAAAGGACAATAATATTTCAGAGCTTTGGGAGGACATCATAACATCTATAAATTTTTGTTTGCCATATTTAGAATATACTTTAAATGCATATAGTTTAAAAGAATACAATTTACCATTAATATAAAAAAAAACTGAAATAATATAACTTTTGAAAGAAGTGACTAGATTGTTTTACTTTGCCGTGGGTCAGAATTTGGAAATTCGTGTGTTTTATTTTGTTTGTTTGTTTTCTTGTTTTTCATTTCGTGTGTGTATGTGTGTTTAACCTAATCCAGATATGCTCTGTGCACATCGTGGTCACATGTAACATTCAGCTGAAAATGGCGGTAGAGTTTGAATACTGCACAATATGCAGTATTGATAAGAAATATGCAGAGAATCTTTTCCAGTCTGCAAAGAGAATTCAGTGGAGAAAGATAGAGATTGAATATCATGTCAGTGTAACTAGTCAACCAGAGAATGGCCACTCAGGTCCAGAGTATCTTTGCTTTTCTTTATTGCTATCACATTTTGAATTATCTTTCTGTGCTATAAAAGAGAGAAGCTCTTATTAGAGGAATGTTCTCAATTTTAGATCCCAAAAAGCATATGGTTAGGAGTAGAAATCAGTTTGGATTTTTAACCAAGGTTATTACAAAGCAAATACAAGAAAGAAAACACCAGGAGAATTGCCACACAGCACTTGAGTTCTATTTTAATTTTCTCAAGTCACAATTAGTAAATATACTGAAATTAATTTGTGTTTTTGACAAACTGCTGTTCATCAAAATCTAAGTTCGTTGCTTCTTTCTGGGTACCCAACACACTAGAGTTTCCTTTGGTTACCTGTGCTCATATTACTGAGTTCTAACCAATGGAGTGTGACCAAAAATCATGTGAGCTACTTTCAGATCCAAGTCTGGTCCAAAATCCTCCCTTGAATTTCTTCCCCATAGTCTTCTCTGCTTCCAGCTTAAGAGGCGTGGGTTGATAATTAAAGAGCCTCTGGCAATCTGGGTCCCTGAATGAGCATATGGAAGAGAACCACCCCTTTGATATATTTATCCACCACAGTAGTGACACAAACCTGAAATAGAACTCTATTGTGTTTGCCCCCATATACATTTTGAGTTCTGCTTGTTGGTTTGTTTGTTGTTTTTTTTTTTTTCATTTATTTTTATTAGTTGGAGGCTAATTACTTTAAAATATTGTAGTGATTTTTGCCATACATTGACATGAATCAGCCATGGATTTACATGTGTTCCCCATCCTGAAACCCCTTCCCACCTCCCTCCCCATCCCTTCCCTCTGGGTCATCCCAGTGCACCTGAGTTCTGCTTGTTATAAAGGGATGTCTACTGTAGACATACAGCTTGAGCTCTAGTTGTGACAAGAGTTAGCCTACCTATAAGCTACAATACTGAATTTTATTTTTAAATTATTTAGCACACATTTATTTTTTTGAATAATAAAAGTGTGTCTTTTGTACTGCACTGTCCATGAAAGTTTATCCGTCAGATAAGTATTCCCCCAGTCCTCTCCTGAGAAATAACTGATACCAGATAGATTCTCCCTCAGTATTTCTAAGTGCAAGTCATCAGAGAAAGTTCCTCCTTCTCTTATTATCACTGTATAAAAACTACCCCAAAACTTAATTGCATAAGATAGCCATTTTATTGTTATGCTTATATATTACATGGATCTGGAATTTGAACAGTCATAGAAGGAATGACATTTTTAAGTCCTTTAATACATTTTCTAGAAAATAGAATGCAAGTATTTGAATGGTAGTCGTCATTACTAATAAAGATGAGTGAGGCAGTTTGCCTCAGGGAAATCAATCTAGAAAGAGATGGATACACTTACAACCAATATACCTAATAAAAACAATATAAGATTGCCATCAGTTAACACAGATTATCAGTCACTTTCAACTACGTAGTAATAGTATAAAGAAAATACTACAAATTCATGAGTCTGTCTCTCATCCTTGTTTTCCATGTACCTGCTACAAGGATCTGATCCATATGCCATACTGTTTCTAAACTCTAGTATGATGAATTCAGAATTGCTTAGCATAGTGTCTTAGCATACATTTGGTTATCTTATATTCTGCCTTCTGTTTCATCTCTTACTGGTCCTCTTATCCTTTCTTTTCACATTGCCACCTTGTAGAACTCTTGTCTAACTGTATTATGCCAGGTCCTTTGCCTGGGATATTTTCTACTCCTATCATTTCTCTTTTCTTACGATCTTTTCTAATGAGACTTCTGCTCTGTACCACTCAGGTCAGCTTATATAATATTCTCACCACCTCTATTCTTTTGATATTTTGGGTATTTCTACCAGAGCAGTCCTCTCTGAGTATAGGAATCTTCCACTATAGACCATAAGCTCCCAGAGGAAAAGCCCTATTCTTTTATTTCTTTTGGTTTAGAAAAACAAAAATTTACAATCTTTAAAATCAGGGAGGGGGAGTGAAGAAATTTTATACATGTGCATTTTTCTAGGTACAAGACAGTTTGTAGTTAAACTTGATTTAACAGAAGTAGGCACCACTATCTAAGAAAGCTGAACTTACTTAGTATACTTGTTTTTTTTTTCTTACAAGGTTTGCTTTGAAAATGTTGGCATAAAAATAATCTATGTTTAGAAATATGACTATGCAGGACATTGGGGAAATTTTTGAAAGTTTAGTGAAAGTGAATTAAATGATCTGTATTCATAAATATGTTAAAGATTTATTTAGTGAAGCAGATACTTTTGATTCCTGATGTTTAACAATAATAATAATATGTACACATTTAAAGTGCATTCTTTTTATTATATCAATTTAATTGACCACTTGGCTCTGTGTTCTGGGAATCTCTTGTGCTTAATCACTCAGTTGGTTCCGACTCTTTGTGACCCCATGGACTGTAGCCTGCCAGGCTCCTCTGTTCATGTGATTTTTAAGGCAAGAATACTGGAGTGAGTTGACATTTCCTTCTCCAGTGAATCTTCTCTACTCAGGGATAGAACCCTTGTTTCCTATGTCACCTATATTGTGGGTGGATTCCCTACCTGCTAAACCACCAAAAAAGCTCAAAATCTCTTATTAATAGATATGTGCAATTTAAACTTAAGTGGATAGTACACTTGTTAAATTTTGTATGTTCTCAATGATGATGAGAATGTGTGTGTTTGGTCACTCAGCTGCGTCTTTGTGACTTCATGGGCTATATCCCACCAGGTCCCTCTGTCCATGGAATTTTCCAAGCAAGAATACTGGAGTGGGTTGGTATTTCCTTCTCCAGAGAATCTTCCTGAGCCAGGGATCAAAACTGCAACTCCTTCATCTCCTGTATTGGCCAACAGATTCAGTGATGAAAATAATAGAAGCTTAAACTCTTGAGTGATTATTTTGTTGCAGGCAGAGTAACTCTTCTCACATAATGATGTGTTTCTGTAACACGAAGTGGCTCAAGGGTGGATTAGTAAATAGGGAAATTGTACTCAGTATAAAGAATAGATTCCATTTGTTCATATGTGATTTCTTGGCATATTAATATTTTACACTACAGATGACATTAGCAAAATATAAAGTAAACTAAGTAGAACTGCCAGCAAAATTAATTCTTACTGTTATGTTATTTCTTTAGTTTATTGGAAATTAATATATCTTAAGGGTATATTTGTATCTAATCAGGGCTTTTATTGTGTCTGTCAGCCTTGGGGAAAAAGAGTTGCCAAGACTTTGAGTGGCTCACTCTTACTCCTCTTTTTCTATAAGTATAATTATACTGAATGCAAAGTTTTTCCAGAATGCTTAATTCACTTTTAATCAAATGCCTAAACTTCACATCCATCATTTTATTTTCACATGACTGATAAATATAAAAAGTAAGAACTACAAAAGTGAATATCTACAACAAATATATTAAGAACTTTAAAAACAAAATATTACAAATACAATACAATTTCATATTAAGTAGATATTCAGTATTTGAAATGATTATCACTGAAGGGTAACTTAAAATATGTCTGGGTATTCTATTTTAGATTTCACAGGAGAGATTTAACTGAAGTAGTTATTTTCATAATCACATACCTGTGAAAAAGGTATAATATTCTAATTTACTCTGAGAGTCATCATTTAAATAAAAATGCACAGATACAATTTAATTTATCTCCTTGCTTTGGTCAGTCTTTATATTCTATATAATTGCTTGGTTTCTATACAGTTCAAATGTACTGGGGAATGCAATATTTAACAATAATTTGTTTATTGTATATTTTTTTGATGATGCAAGAAGGGGAGGTAGTGATTTTGTTCTCATGTGACAAAGAGTGCAAAGGAAATAGGAATCAATCTACTCAAACAAGAGAAAGCACAGTGCTTGTTCTCTTTTTGTTTAGTCACTAAATCATGTCCGACTCTTTGTGACCCCATGGACTGCGGCATGCCAAGCTCCTCAGTCCTCCTCTGTCTCCTGGAGTTTGCTCAAGTTGATGTCCATTGAGTTGGTAATGCTATTTAACTATCTTATCCTGTGCTGCACCTTTCCCTTTGGCTTTTGCTTTTCCAGCACCAGAGTCTTTTCCAGTGATCTGGCTCCTCATATCAGGAGGCCAAAGTACTGGGGCTTCATCTTCAGCATCTGTCCTTCCAATGAATATTCAGAGTTGATTTCCTTTAGGATTGACTGGCTTGATCTCCTTGCTGTCCAAGGGACTCTGAGGAGCCTCTTCTAGCACCACAATTTGAAAGCATCACTTCTTCAGCATTCAGCCTTCTTTAAGATCCAAGTCTCACATCTGTACATGGCTACTGGAAAGTCCATAGCTTTGACTGTATGGACCTTTGTCAGCAAAGTGGTATCTCTGCTTGTTAATATACTGTCTAGGTTTGTCATAGCTCTCCTTCCAAGGACCAAACATCTTTTAATTTTGTGGCTGTAGTCACCATCCACAATGATTTTGGAGCCCAAGGAAATAAAATCTGTCACTGTTTCCACTTTTTCCTCTTGTATTTGCCATGAAGTGATGGGAATGGATGCCATGATCTTCATATGTTTAATGTTGAGTTTCAAGCCAGCTTTTTCACTCTCCTCTTTTACCCTCATAAAGAGGCTCTTAGTTCCTCTTCCCTTTCTGCCATTAGAGTTGTATCATCTGCATATCTGAGTTTGTGGATATTTCTCCTGGCCATCTTGTTTCCAACTTGTGATTCATCCAGCCCTGCATTTCATAGGGTGACAACATACAGCCTTCTTATACTCCTTTTCCAATTTTGAACTAGTCAGTTGTTCCATTTCCAGTTTTAACTGTTGCTTCTTGACCCGCAGCAGTTAGACCTGACATTATTGGCTCCAAACATGCCAAGTGACTGTCTTTGAACCAATCATTGCAGCAAAAAGAATAGGATATACAGATTTACTTAACCTGATGAGGTCCTCCTCTACCAAATGGACTCAGAATGGAAGGGTGGTTCCCTAAAGAGATGAACTGCTAAATAGATGAAAATATAATCATCCTCATTTGTAATAAGAGAAACACTAATTAAAACTAGAGATATAATTTCTCAGCTATCAGATTGACAAAACTCCCAAAGTTTGAGAGTAAGGTTACAGAGAATCAGAACTGTCATATGTTGCTGGTCAGAGTACAGATAATTAGAACTTTGTGGACTCAGCATTATTTTAAATAATTATATGTGTCATTAGACCTAAAAATTTCACCCCTAAGGAATCTACCCCAACTACATACTTTTGCAAAAAGAAACAATACAGGAAATAATACAAATGTCAATTAGTAGTAGCCTGGTTAAATAAACTATAGTCTGTGGGCACAATGTAGTGATCATTAAAAAAGAGTGCAAAAGATGTCTATGTACTGATATGGAGTGATATTTGGTACTATTATTAGAGGAAAAATCAAAGTACAGAGAAATGACTATTTTATAACACTTTTGGGTTAAATATAGCATATATGTATTATATTTGCCTTTGCTTTCTTTTTGCAATAAACAATTGAATGATAAGCCAGAAAGTAATAACAGTGGTCACTTATGGGGAAGGGGGTTGATATGGTAGAAAGAATAGCCATGACCTCAGACTTTACTGATTTATTGTTTTACATTGTTTTGATTTTTAAACAACACACAAACCTAAGAATTGAAGACAAACTGAGACAAATAAACTTAACTGTATCTTGAACTGGTAACATAATCACAAAGAGAGAAAAAAAAGAATCTTTAAAGTGTCATTTAAATAGGATGTTCTTACTCTATCAATGAATGTGTTATTTTCTAAAAAATAGCCATGACCTCAGACTTTACTGATTTATTGTTTTACATTGTTTTGATTTTTAAACAACACACAAACCTAAGAATTGAAGACAAACTGAGACTAATAAACCTAACTGTATCTTGAACTGGTAACATAATCACAAAGAGAGAAAAAAAAGAATCTTTAAAGTGTCATTTAAATAGGATGTTCTTACTCTATCACTGAATGTGTTATTTTCTAAAGAGAAAAAAGGATTCTAAGAAATCTTTGATTTTACTCAGTAATGAAAATGTGAATACATTTAAAGCAGATATGCCAAAAATGTCTACAACTATCAAACATGGGCTGGATTATGAATACTCATTGTAATATTTCTTCACTTTTTATGTATATGAAAATTTTCATAATAAAATGTTGGAAGCAAATTATGACCATTAACTAGGTCAAGAATTTTTGAGACATTTTGTGGGTTGTCATTTTCTCCCAAAGTAGATATTTGTACAAAGTAGAATAAAACATTCTCATACCACATTCCTCAAAACCTAGAAAAAAATCTAAGCAACTACTTTCTGTCCTGAAAATATGGAAAGACTTAAAACTACAAAACTGTAAATAATATGATTTAAAGGTAATTTATTATTTGAATATATAAAAATTAAAGATTTACATCAATGAAAGGCATGGTAAAAGAAAAATGATAATATACTTGCAATATCAAAAGCAACAAATTATTAATGCCCAGATTATTAGGAATACCCAGTAATCAACAAGTAAAACAAAAAAAGAAAACTGAGAAAGTAATACCTTACAGGAGATGAAACCCAAAAGATGTTCATGATTATTAGAAATCATTTTTTGTATGCTTATTTCCTATCTCAATACCTTGTGTGGTAAAATGTCTGTTGAGGTCATTTGCCCATTTTTAATTCAGTTATTTGTTTTCTTATTGATAATTTTTAAGAGTTATTTTTATATTTTGCATACCAATTTTTCATCAGTTGTGTCTTTTAAAATTATTTCTAATTGGAGGATAATTCTTTTGCAAGCAATTACTCCAATATGTGGTTTGTCTTCCCTGTTGACATTAACTTTTGCAGAGTAGTAGGTTTTAATTTTAATAAAGTCCAGTTTATCAATTATTTGTTTCATGGAATATGCTTTTGGTATAGAATCCAAAATATTACCATACCCAAGGTCATTTAGGTTTTCTCCAGTGTTATCTTCTGCGGGGTTTAGTTTTGCACTTTATGTTTAGGTCTGTGATCCATTTTGAGTTGATTTTTGTAAATGGTATAAAGTCTGTGTCTAGAGTCATCTTTTCTGTATATGTGGATGTCCACTTGTTCCACCACCATTTATTGAAGGAGACTATCGTTTCTCTTCTGTCAAAGATTGGTTGACTATAGTTACACGGGGATATTTCTGGGCTCTCTTTCTGTTCTACTGATCTGTTTTTTTTTTCACCAGTATCACACTGTCCTGATAACTGTAGCTTTGTAGTAAGTCTTAAAGTCTGACAGTGTCAGCCCTACAACTTTAATCTTCTCCTTCAACTTCATTCTTCCATATACTGTGAAATAAACAAGCATTTCTCAGGTTTTTTCTTTTTCTTTCTAAGGTAGAAGAGGATGGCTAAGTAGCTGGGAGTTCCCTATTTCCGTTCTGTTTCATGAAAGGTACAGGTGGCTGTAGTTGGGTCTGTTCCTCTCCCTAGGTCTATTGTTGTTTAGTCGCTCAGTCATGTCTGACTTTGCAGCCCATGGACTGCAGATTCTCCAGGCAAGAATACTGCAGAGGTTTGTCATTTCCTTCTCCAAGGGATCTTCCCGACCCAGGGATCAAATCCCTGTCTCCTGTTTGGTAGGGTAGGTTCTTTACCACTGAACCACCTGGGAAGCTCCCTAGGTTTATTAGGCTCAAATAAAACCAGCTGATTAGAATTGGTTTGCTGGTTTCTTCTGAGGGCAGATCTTGTTAAGAACACAGCGCTCTGGATTATTTCAAGATGGTTCCTTTTCTTTTGCCTGCTGAAAGTATGAGGAAGATTTTTCTTAAATATATACTGAGAAAAGTAGTTGAGTTCCTAGATATAAAAGTAATAAAAGGATGGGGATCCCCCCCGATTGGATTCCTCTGGAGTTTTTAACGCCTGAGAGGTTGACCCTGTAAAACTCCAGCAATTTGTTCGCTACAGTCCTGCATTTCCTGCTCCAGTACTGGTTTCCATGGAGGTCTCATCTTGTGAGTTTCTGCTCTGCTAAGCTGTAATTCACTGTATCTACATGCCTCTCTTTAATTTCATAGGCAGCAGTTTACATTTGATCTTACTTCTCCTACGGACCTTAGAAGGGTTGAGTTGTTGATTTTTGTTTGGCTTTTTGGCTGTTGCTAGAATGAGGGTAAAAACTTCCAGTTTCCTTATATGAAGAACTGGAAGTCCATGTTCTATTTTTTAAGCCAAGTGGTGGGTACAGATGAGTTCATTGTGTTATTTTATGGATTATACTTATGTTTTGTAAATTTTGGGATATAGTATATTTCACAATCATATTTTATCAGTAGTAAATGATGTATTTATTCAGAGAATCTTTATTAGATAAAAATTGAAGTCACCAGTGTATTATTTTAAATGGATTAAAATGAACATTTTCTCATTGTCTTACTCCTCAAACTTTCAGCCACATTTTACCTGAGTTAATACTGAAAAACAGGCAGGCCTCATTGTATACTTAGATTCCCTGTGTGGCTCCACTTCTAATCACTCTGATTCAGTTCTTCTGTGGTAAAAAAGCATGGGTCTAGAAGTCACCTCCTTAAAATTTCCCCAGCTTTTAGGATTCTGTAAAAAAAGTTGTCTTTCAGATTTGCAAATGAGTCATATGGCAATGATTGTTGATTAAAAACATGCACAAATTAAATGCTTTCAGAACAATTTCCTTTATATCCCTTTAAATAATCACCCCCCCCCAATAATGTGGCTATATTAAAGAGTAATTTTTCCTTCTCATGCCTCAAATCCTGTTTTAAAAGGTTTCTTGTTTGGGAAACCTGGTCCACTGTTTCCTACCATGTTTAAATTTAATGCATAGCAAAGTCCAGTTTTTCTCTCCTGATTAAAAAAAAAAGTGTGATTTCTGTGTGGATTTGTATGTCTCTATGATACAATTTCTATAAAGCAGAGGTTGGTGTTCATCTTGAAAAATTCCATGCTTATGGAATGAAATGAATTTTACATTTATTTTACTGGGTGAAGTGTCTTACATTCAGCCATTTTTAGAGCTTTGATTGGTGGATTTCTTTATTAGAAGACATCTATCAAATTCCTTTTCCAGCTCCCTGTGAATAAATAGCTGACAAGTATCCTTCATTTACACATAATTTGGGCTGTGTGGATTGGCGCACTTTTTCTCCATGAACAAGGTGGCCTACATAGACCTCATGAGAGAGTTCCTTGAAGCGACGGCACACCTGCGGAGGTCCTGCTCCTTCGCCTCAGGCAATGGCAGTATACTTATTTATTTATTTTCAAAGCATAGTCTCACAAAAGGCCTGCCGAAGCCTATTGCAACCCGCTTTAGCAAAGAGACCTTGCTCACAGAGTGAACAAGCAAATTCTCCCTGGTTCAAGGCCGCAGATACCTTGGTCTTACAAAATCATACAGATTGTCTCCTGGCTGTGTCTTCTTTTCCTCCTGGTGTGCAACTTTTAGTCCCTTGGGAATAGGAAGGAAAGTTTTGTGGAAATATATTCTTATTCTTTCAGAGAACCCCAAATGCATTCAGGTTGATTGCAGATTCTCTGTGAAGAGCAGAGCTTATTTTATAATGTCATAGGGACTCACTGTGATCGGTGCTTCCCATTTCTGAGCACAACCTCTATCCCTAGGGACTAATTTTCTTCTTTCTCTCTGATGGTGCCCCGGTCTCTAACAAAGGATTTAGCCTCTGCATAAGTATTTTTGCGTATTATTATTTTCACAGATAAATTTTAAATTAAGGGACTCAATGTAGAATAAATGATATACTTGATTTTAAAATACCAGAACGTGCTCTCTGTTTCCCCATATCTACAGTCACTCAAAGAGAACACATCTGTTTTCATAACTTTAATTATCACCTCTACAAAAGTTTGTGTCCTTTTTCCAGAACTCTAATTCTCTCTCCTGAACTTGTTTTCCCTCCTGAGGAATCTCTAGTTCACTTTATTGTATTATTACTTTTTACTCCTCTTGGAGATAATGCTGTCACCTTAAATTGAGTATCTACAGACCCTAACTCATGGTCTCTCTCCTGCCCACTTCTAATCAGTTCTCACCCCACATCATGATCAGTTATACCATTTTCCTTATTATCACAACTGTCTTAAATGATATCATTATTTCTTGTCAGTTCCCCCATTAATTTGTCCCTCTTATCTAGCCTTGCTTTCTTCTCACTCACAGGATTATGGTTTAAGCTTTCTCTATCTCCTTCAGAGGAAGCCTACAACTATTCCAGTGGATTCCAAACCCCTGTTTTTTTCTGGGCTCTGGGCCAGTGTGTGAAAAAGTAGAAGAGGCAGGTGGTACAGTCAGTGCTGGCAGAGGCCTGGCCGAGAGCAGACTTGAGTGATCACATTATAAGGCCATTTGCAGTATTCTCTACTTTATATTATCTGGTGGTTATAGCCATTCCCAGCTACTATGTACAGTCAAAATAAAGAATAAAGTTGATTTTTTAAGACATTCCTATTCCTGGTTGAGAAAAGAGCAGAGTTGCAAGAATTGAATCATTATTAGTAGATCTCTATTGCCTCCTACATTAAGTCTAGACGTTTTTTCCATCAATTTACAGCTTTGGATAATGTAGCTCATCTAACACGTCCAAACCTATTTCTAGAAACTTTTCAAAATGTATCTTCTACCAAATCAAGTCAGTCTCCTTAATGTCCCATATGATATTCTAGTTTTCATCTTCATACCTATTCACACTTCTTTTCCCAGAACACCCTAATATTTTTTATCCAACAAAATATATCATATTTAATCTTTGGAGTTTCTTTTCTAATTAGCTTTTCTTCATTTATTATGTCCAATATTATTCTTTGTATATCCCATTCTGTTAGCCTATGTCACATACTCAACACTGTTTTTCATGCAGTTATTCTACAGCTTTTTACTGAGAATATTGTACAAGATTCTGAGTCTATACAATCAAAGATACAGTTTTGGTTCTCATGGAGCTAACTGTCTCTTTGATGAGGAGATATATGTTAAACAAAGAAAAGAAACATAATGAAGTCAGTTCTCCTTCTCAGGATCATAAAACTATTTATAGAAATACCTGCTCAGTAATTAAACAGTAAAATAAATCATTTTTCAGGTACAAAAGAGAAGTAAATTTCACTCTACATAGAGTGAAGTTAGTATTTCAATGTGTCCACTATATTGCCCTGTCTTCAATTAGTCATTTGTTAAATAACTAATAGTGAACAAGAAAGAACTGAACAGACAAATGGTAATCTATGAATACTTTTTATTTACAAAAGTATCTGGAAGTAAGCTGCATGGCATCTCATAGAAAATGACTACACTGAGAGGGGGATGTGGGAGTGCTTTGGATTGAACTGGTTAATGAATCAGTTGATTGTCTAAATTATTCCAATTACACATAAACATGACCAGAAGAAGCTGGTCAGGAAAATTATGAATTTTACAAGTAATGAAAGTCTCTGTTGTTGTTCAGTAGCTAAGTTATGTCCAACTCTTTGCAATCCCATGAACTGCAGTATACTTGACATCCCTGTCTTTCACTATGTCCCAGAGTTTGCTCAAATTCATGTCCATGGAGTCAATAATGCTATTTAAGTATCTGATCTTCTGCTGCCACCTTCTCCTTTTGCTTTCTATCTTTCCCAACATCAGAGTGGTTTCCAATGATTTGACTCTTCACACCAGGAGGTCAAAGTATTGGAGCTTCAACTTTAGCATCGGTTCCTTCCAATAAATATTCAGGGTTGATTTCCTTTAGGATTGACTGGTCTGATCTTCTTGGAGTCCCAGGGACTCTCAAGGGTCTTCTCCAACACCACAGTTCAAAAGCATCAATTCTTCAATGCTCAGTGTTCTTTATGGTCCAACTCTCACATCTCAATGTCACTACTGGAAAAACCATAACTTTGACCTTTGTCACAAAGTGATATCTTTGCTTTTTAATAACGGTCTAGGTTTGTCATAGCTTTTCTTCTAAGGAACAAGTGTCTTCTAGTTTTGGAACAAGTGTTTTGTTTTGTTTTGTTTTTAATATTGGAGCAAGTGTTCCTTCTTCCAAGGATCAAGTGTCTTTTAATTTCATGGCTGCAGTCATTGTCTGCAGTGATTTTGGAGCCCAAGAAAATAAAATCTGCAAACACTAACATTTCACTGTTAACTCATTTAGATCCTCAAAAATAATTTTAAAAATATGCTAAAGGCACTCATAGAAGAATATGGGCACACATGTAGAATATGGGCTCCGAACTTATAATTCTTCCAAATGAGACATAAACTTGTTGGGAACCTGGAAACTGATGAAGAGGAGCTTCCACTCACCTTCATATCTGGGGGACCCATCCTCTATGGATCTTGAAGGAAATTTTTTGTGTTGCTATATTTGATTTTTCTACAACACTATTTGAATTTTCAATACTTAGAAATAATTTGCTTCTAAACTCATTATGTAGCAATTGATTATTAATTGAAACAGTTTTATGAACTCTGTAATACATGCCAGACCATGAAAATAAAATTCTCATTCCTTTTAAACCTATGTTCTCATTGAGATGTGTTAAGAGGATGCATAATGGAATGCCACATAGTGAGCAATGCTCTGAAGAAGAAATGAAGCAAGATGAGTAAATTAGTGGAGGTGGTCCCACATCAGGTAGTGTTCTCAGCAATAAACACTCTGAGGAAGTGACAGTTGAATTTAGATCTGATGAAGTACAGGAATATTCTGTGTGATTACTTGAAGAAGGAATGTTCAAAGTTGAGGGAATAGCAAGTGCAAAAACCCTGAGATGGAAGTGGCCTTGCTTTATTCAATGAACAGCAAGGAGATCTGTATGGTTAGAGCATATAGAATAAGCAAGAAAACAACAACAACAAAAAAATATGGTAGATAATTAGGTTGGAGACAAAGGTAAAAGTGTATAGGGTTCTGTAAACCAGAATAAGACTCTTACTTTATTCAAAATGGAAGATAAATTGGAGGGATGAAGATACAGGACATAAAATATAACTGATTTATATTTTATTGAGATCACTCTGGTAGCAATGTGGAGATATGACTTTTGAGAGGCAAGAATGGATGCAGAACAGTCAGGGAGCTATGAAAGCAATACAAATGAGAGATGACAGTGACTTGGATAGAAATAGCAGCTGTTGGATCATATGGTATTTTCAACTTTTAGTTTTTAGGAACTTTCCATACTGTTCTCCATATTGGTCACACCAATTTCCATTTCTACCAATAGCGTAGAAGGGTTCTCTCTTCTTCTCACCCTCTCCAGCATTTATTGTTTGTAAACTTTCTGATGATGATCATTCTGACTCTTGTGAGGTGGTACCTCATTATAATTTTGATTTGCATTTCTCTAATAGTTAGTGATGTTGAGCATATTTTCACATGTTTGTTGGCCATCTGTACATCTTCTTTGGAGAAATGTCTAGATCTTCTGCCTACATTTTGTTTGGGTTGTTTGTGAGTGGTTTTGTTTTTCCCTCTCACATAGAACTGAATGAGCTGTTTTTGTATTTTGAAGGTTAACCCCTTGTGGCAAATATTTTCTCCCATTCTGTGGGTTGTCTGTTTATTTTCTTTATGATTTCCTTTGCTGTGCATAAGCTTTTAAATTTAATGATATCTCATTTGTTTGTTTTCATTACTCTGGAAGGTGGACTGAAAACGATTTTCCTGTGACTTATGTCAAAGAGTGTTCTTCCTATGTTTTCCTCTAAGAGTTTTATGGTGTCCAGCCTTATATTATTAGGTCTTTGATCCATTTTGAGTCTATTTTTTTTATATTGTGTTAGACAATGTTCTGATTTCATTCTTTTACATGTAGCTGTCCAGTTTTCCAAGCATTGCTTATTGAAGAGACTATCTTTTTTCCACTTTATATTCTTGCCTTCTTTGTCATAGATTAATTTTCTCTCTTGCTTCATTGATCTAAATTTCTGTTTTTGCACTAGTAACATACTGTTTTGATTACTATAGCTTTTTAGTATAATCTGAAGTCAAGGAGTCTAATTCCTCCAACTCTGTATTCCTCTCTCAGGATTGCTTTGGCTATTCAGGCAGGGTCTTTTATGTTCCCATACAAATTTTAAAATGTTTTGCTCTAGTTTTGTGAAAAATACCATTTGGTAATTGACAGGGATTACATCGAATGTGTAGATTGCACTATTTACAATAGCCAAGACGTGGAAGCAACTTAAATGTCCATCGACAGTAGAACAGATAAAGATGATGTGGTGTGTGTATATATATGTATATATATATATATATATATATATATACACACATGTGTATATACATACACACTATGAATATATATACACACACACACAATGAAATATTACTTAGCCATAAAACAGAATGAAATAATGTTGTTTGCAGCAACATGGATGGATCTAAAGATTATCACGCCAAGAGAAGCAAGTCAGACAGAGAAAGGCATGTTTCATATGATAACACTCATGTGGAATCTAATTTTTTAAAAAAAGTACAGATGAATTTACTTACAAAACAAATAGACTTACAGACATTGAAAGCAAACTTGTGATGACCAAAGGGGAAAAGTGGTGGCTGCGAGGCTAAATCAGGAACTTGAGATTAACATGTACACATTAGATACATAACCAACAAAGATCTACTGTAAAGCACAGGGAACTCAATATTTTGTGATAATCTATGTGAGAAAATAAATGAAATATATGTATATGTATAACTGAATCACTTTTCTGTACACCTAAACTAACACAACTTTGTAAATCAACTATACACCAATACATTTTTTAAAAGAGATAGTAGTTGTGAATTTGGTGACAGAAGGTTAGTTTCAGATATATATATTTGAAAGATGACCATACCAGCAGATTGGTGCTATGATTCCTAATAGATTATTGGTGAAAAAAAAAAAGATCAGACTTTCCACTTCTGACCAAATAAACAGAGAAAAAATTTATCATCCTGCAACTAGAGAACTGAAAACAATGTAATACCATTTTTTTTTCAAACTTTGGATAACAGACAGTTCATAAATATGATCTGCAAGTGAAGAGAAAATAAAATGAAGCTTCAATTTAACTGGAAGAAGTTTCTAGGCAGTGGCTTAGGAAGAGGAAGCTCACAGCATGTCCAGATGTCTCAGTGTATTGAGGGATTAGGATTGAAGACCTAGGAAGACAAACAGCTTAAATCTTCAGGAGAGACTGCTAGGAGGAGAGAAATATACAGAAAGAGAGCTCTGGATTCAACAGAGGGGTGCTCTCTGGTTTTAGACTTCATGAACCTTCCTACACTTTTAGTGGGACTCTAAATTAGTACAACCACAATTGAAAACAGTATGGAGACTCCTTAAAAGGATATAAATAGAGATGCCAAGAATTAAAACTAAACAAATGGACAAATAAAACTTATAAGCTTTTACACAGCAAAGGAAACCATCAACAAAATGAAAAGATAACTTATGAAATGGGATAAAATATTTGCAAATTTTGTGACTAACAAGGGATTAATTTCCAAAAATACACAGTTAACTCATACAACTCAACATCAAAAAAAAAGTACAATCTAAAAAAATGGCCAGGAGATGTCAATGGACATTTCTCTAGAGAAGACACAGATGGCCAACAAGTACATGAAAAGATGCCCAACATTGCTAATTCCAGAAATGCAAATCAAAACCACGGTGAAGTATTACATCACACTAGACAGAATGGGAAGAAGAAACACACTAGACAGAGGAGATGGGGACAACAGAGGATGAGATGGTTAGATGGCCTTACTGCCTCAATGGACATGAATTTGTGTAAACTCCAGGAGTTGGTGATGGACAGGGAATCCTGGCATGCTGCAGTCCATGGGGTTGCCAACAGTCAGACACGACTGAGCAACTGAACTGAACTGAGACAGAATGGATTACACCAAAAGCCTACAAATAATAAATGCCACTAAGAGTGTGGAGAAAAGGGAACTCTCCTACACTGTTGGTTGGGGATGTAAGTTGATGCATCCACTATGGAAAAAAAGTATGGAGGTTCCTTAAAAAGTACAAAAATAGAGCTACCATATAATCTACTAGTACCACTCCTGGGCATATCTGGTAAAGATAAAAACTCTGATTTGAAAAGATACATGCATCCCAATGTTCATAACAAAACTGTCTACTGTAGCCAAGACATGGAGACAACACATGTGCCCATCATCAAATGATTGATTTATGAAATGAAAAGGTGTGAGTGAAACTACCCAAAGAGAGAGTCACAGGAAAGGAGCTTTCAGGAAAACTTCAGGGACTGAAACATGTATGGAAATAGTTCATATTCCCACCAGCCTGATAGGAGAGATGTTGTAAAATATAGAGTATTAGATAAAATCCTCAGAAAGCTCCTTAATAGTGGCACTGAAGTAGTTCAAGACTAGACACCACTCTAGTCCTGCTGTAATGAAATTTAAAAAGCAAGGCTTGAAAGCATCAATCTGATTGCAAGGAATTTAATTTCATGCTAGAATAAAATCTGATTCTATTTAAGGGGATGTAACAAGTAAAATTCACAATGTCTAACCAAAAAGACATAAAGTACACTATGCATACAAAGAAACACAAAAATATGTTCAGAACCAGGTAAAAAACCAATCAATAAAAACTAAAGCATGAAATGAGAGAAATCATAGAAAGTGCAAAAGAGAACATTAAAGAAGTTAGTACAAGTATTCTCTATTTGTTCAACTAGGTAGAGGAAAACATGTGCACATGGAGAAAAAGGAAGTATATGAAAAATACAAAAATAGAACATCTTGTTTTAAGAAAGTGTAATGTTTAAAATGAAAACCTCACTGGATGACATTAAAAGTATGAGAAACTGCAGAAGGGAAAAATAAGCAAATTTACAGGCATAGCAGTATAAATCCTAAATGAAAGACAAATGACAGGAAAAAAGTATACAGAGCATCAGTATTCTGTGGGGCAATATTGGGGCAATGTTAAGCATCTATCATAGTTGTTCTTAGAGTTCCAAAGGGATGAGGCATGAAAGTTGAAAAACATATGAAGGAATAATGGCTAAATGTTTTTCCAAATTTGATGAAAAACTCAATTCCCAGATCTCTAAATTCAAATACCAAACAGATAAGCCTGAATAACACTATAAAAAAAAAGTTAAGATCAAA
Source organism: Odocoileus virginianus (assembly GCF_023699985.2). NCBI lineage: Eukaryota > Metazoa > Chordata > Mammalia > Artiodactyla > Cervidae > Odocoileus > Odocoileus virginianus. The sequence continues at coordinate 62,483,875 of NC_069674.1, read as the reverse complement.
TTGCTGAAAACCAGTTATAGGTAAAATATTGTAAAGCAACCAGAATAAAAAAAAGACTTCTATGTTTACAGGAAAAAAATTAAACTTACAGTAGACTTTTTGCTAGAAACTATGCAATACAGAAGACAGTAAAAGAGCATCTTTAAGGATCTGATGAAACAAACAAAAATCCATCAATCAAGAATCCCTAGACTAGTAAAAATGCCATTCAAAATGAAGGCAAAGTAAAACTTTTAGAATAATAAGCTGAGTGGATTAATCCAATGCAGATGTGCCTTATAAGTTCTGGCAAATCCTCAGAGAGGAGGAAAATACTACCTATCAGAAGGAAATTTTAATCCATACAGGGATGAAGAGTACCAGAAGTGGTAAATACATGACTAAATTTTAAAAATCTTTTTTTCATTTATAACTTTGTTAAAATACAATTCTTTAAAGCAAATGAACAGCCATTTATTATGGATTTTTTTCATGTTTGTTGACAACATGAATAAATCTCAAAAGAATCAAACTATATAAAAGAGCCATAAATAACAGATGATAACCTATATGACTCCATTTACATCAAAATCTAGAGGATGCAAAGCAAGAATGAAGAAGACAGATCACTGGTGACCAGGGGTGGACACTGAATAGGGGACTGACTGCATAGGAATTAAGAGAAATTTAAGGATGATAAAAATGTTTTTTCTTAGGATTTTATTGGTGGTTAACCATTACAGATATACTTCAGAGATATAGGGAGGTCAGTTCCAGACTACCATGATAATATGAATATGGTAATTTTGGTTTCCCAGTGCATTTAAAAGTAATGTTTAAGCTATACTATAGTCTATTAAATGTACAATATCATTATGTCTAAAGTAAGTACGTACCTTAATTCAAAAATACTTTATTGTTAAAAATGCTAACCAGCATCTAAGCTTTCAACAAGTTACAATAGTAACACCAAGGATCACAGATCACCATGACAAATAAAATAATAGTGAAAAAGTTTGACATACTATGAGAATTACCAAAATGTAACACAGAGAAATAAGTGAGCAAATACTGTAGGAAAAAAATGGTGCCAAAAGAGTTATGCAACATAGGGTTGTCACAAACCTTCAATTTGTAAAACCAAACCAAAACAAAACAAAAACAAAAAACCCACAATTTTTGAAGTGCAATAAAGTGAAGCACAATGAGTTATGCTTGTAATCACAGATTCTACACTTAAAGTTGGTGATTATTATACATATACTTCTATAAAGCTGATTTTAAAAGAACAGTAAAAAAAAAAAAGGATTCAGAAAATAAAATCATAAGTCAAATAGCACTGTTACATTTAAAAAAATACTTGACAACTTTCATTTTGACTGACAATATTTTTTGAGTGATGCCTGGTTTTTAGACTGATTTGACTGTTCTTCAGTCAAACTGTTCAAACAGATTTGTGGATATGGTCATGACCCTCATTCAGAATGATCTTTTCTTAATGTATGCCTGAGGTTGATAAGCTATAAATGGACTATATGTAAATGAAGAATATAGTTTTTTTTAAATCTGATAAAGGATTCTAAAGCTAAAAAAGAAAGCTGATTTCCCCTCAATTCTTACTTCATTGTCATTCAGTTTCTAGACATAGTAATAATCTTGATAGAGTCTGTGATGCCAGAATATCCTTAATTCCTTGCGATGAAGATCCTCTATTTAGAACCATACATAGCATACATTTAATCCTCACTCATCTAAGAATATTACCATGCTTTTAAAAGTACGAATTACCGTTACAGACTCAATAAAAAAAAATCCAGGTGGCTGTTTTTTACTGGGCAGATAAAGATACAGATATTGTCAGCGTTATGCCTTTTCTTGCCTGTCAGGACATGAAGAGGAACTTAATGGGATTTCAGACCAAGGACCTGAAGTAAATGAAAAATTACATAAGTGCTGTGATTTTAATTATATCTAGCTGCACTTATAAACATATGTATGGTATATTTCCTTATATCTCAATATAAGAAATTAATTTTACTTTTTAAAAATAGTTTTACTTTTTAAAAATAGTTCATTAATTCACAGATTAATTTAGATTGAAAATCTACATCAAGATAACCACATGAAAACTTACAAAAATAATCTAATGTCAATGATATTTCTAAACTTTGAAAAATCTAAATAAAATCTAAAGTATGCAGTGCTTACTGCAAAATTTAACTTCACCATTTCTCAGAGAAAACAGATGGAAAAATATTTACATCTAAGCAATTATATACATTTTCCTGTCAAGCCATTACTTATTTACAAGCAAAAGTTTTCACTAATATTCCTATCCAAAATTTTTCTTGGCTTCAATATTCTCATAATAGCATAAATGTCAATATATAATAGCTAATTTGTATTAGACTAGAATTTAAAAATTGTTTACTTTCTAAAAATTACTTTGGTAAATACCATTAGCTGTGAATATCATTTATTATTTTTATTTAACAACTTTGTATACTTGCATCTTTTCATTTAATTATATATACCTTTGTTTTAATAAGGTTCACTACCAATAGAATACTGAAGCATAATATAATACTCCAGAATTATTTCATAACCAACATGTAATTGATTTGAGTACTGACCTTATAACCAAGTATTCTCAAGGGGTAATAAGACACCATTCTGAATTAACCTAGGCTAGACATTGACAATTGTTAACTTTGCTTTAGAACAGTTCAGAAACAGGTTTAGCCCAAAGCAGTTACTTAACTTGATCTCACACTTAGAAGATACATTTTTATTAAATATATTGTATCTTTCAAATAAAATTAGATTATTGCAAATGTAATTGTGGCTTTGGACTGTGAATTTTAAATCATTATAACTTTGCTCAAACATATCCTAATTAATCAAAATAGGAACCATTGCAATCAACAGTCTTACCTAGTGACTCAGACGGTAAAGAGTCTGCCTGCAATGTCCAGGTTCAAGCCCTGGGTTGGGAAGATCCCTTGGAGAAGGGAATGGCAACCCACTCCAGTATTCTTGCCTGGAAAATCCCATGGATGGAGGAGCCCGGTGGGCCCCAGTCAATGGGGTCACAAAGAGTTGGACATGACTGAGCAACTATCACACTAACACAATCAACACATTTTTTGCCAATGAGAAATAAGTTTGTTTATTCTGGTAGTGTAAAATCCATGCTTAAGGATTGGGCACATTCTTGGAAAGCATCTTCTGCCTCCTGCTGGTTGTGGAAGTGTTTTCTCCACAAAAAGTTGTTGAGATGCTTGAAGAAGTGGTAGTCAGTTAGCAAGAGGTCAGGCGAATATGGTGGGATGAGGCAAACTACATAGCCCAATTCATTCAACTTTTGAAGTGTTGGTTGTGTGATGTGTGGCTGAGTATCGTCATGGAGAAGAATTGGGCCCTTTCTGTTGACCAATGCCAGCTGCAAGTGTTGAAGTTTTCTGTGCATCTCATCAATCTGCTGAGCACACTTCTTTGATGTAATAATTTTGCCAGGATTCAGAAAGCTATAGTGGATCAGATGGGAAGCAGACAACCAAACAGTGACCATGAACTTTTTTTGGTGCAAGTTTGATTTTGGAAAGTGCTTTGAAGCTTCTTCTCTGTCCAACTACTGAGCTGGTCATCACTGGTTGTCATATAAAATCCACTTTTTGTTGCAAATCACAATCTAATCAAGAAATAGTTCATTGTTGTTGCGTACAGTAAGAGAAGATGACCCTTCAAAATGATGATTTTAAAAAATTTCAGTTAGCTCATGAGGCACCCACTTACTGATCTTTTTCACTTTTCCAATTTGTTTCAAATACTGAATGACTGTAGAATGGTCGACATTGAGTTCTTTGGTAATTTCTCATGCAATTGTTAACAGCATCAGCTTCAGTCGGTTCAGTTTAGTCCCTCAGTCATGTCTGACTCTTTGTGACCCCATGGACTGCAGCATGCCAGGCTTCCCTGTCCATCGCCAGTTCCTGGAGCTTGCTCAAACTCATGTCCATCAAGTCAGTGATGCCATCCAACCATCTCATCTTCTGTCCTCCCCTTCTCCTCAGCTTCAGTGATGGCTCTTAATTGGTCGCTGTCACCTTCTGATGGCTGGACAGTACATGCCTCATCTTCAAGGCTCTCGTCTCCTTTGAAAACCTCTTGAACCACCACTGCACTGTACTTCAGCAGTTCCTAGGCCAATGATTTTTGATGCTATGAGTGGTCTCCCCAAAACCACAATTACTTTTGCATCAATGTAATAGTAACAAAATAGTAACAAAAGTGTCCTGTGATACCTGTCACCATCTCTAGGGAGAAGTTCCATCACATAGAGGATAGCAAATAGCCTAACAATATCTGCCATCAGGAGTAGTTCCAGCATGGTTTCCAGGTGTTGAGGTTGCCAAGAAAGACATGACTCATAAAGTCAAGGGAGGGAACAACCCTTTATTTACATGGAAGAGACAGAACAGGATCAGCTTCAATAATAAGCGTGGCTCCCACATGGGCAGTAGGTCTTTCCCTGAAACCCTGAAAGTGGGAAGATGTTCTACATATACCCGTCTTGCTCCATAGGCAAAAGACCCCAGTCCTTCTCCACTGGGATCAGATATAGCACTGAGTTTGACCAGTTGTTGTGTGACACACACGCTTTGCAGGACAGAGAGGTGTGCATCACATTTAGAATAAAGATATTACCAAACAAAGAAATGTGTCCATCACAGGCTGTAAGGCTCTTTGCCTCTTTGTAAGGAAATTATCTGGCTCCAAGGCACATTTTTATGTAACTGCAAGAGTCAAAAGACTGTACTTGTGACCACCTTTCCCAACAGTTAAGTTTGTTAAAATAGTGAAACAGAATTCAGCAGACTACTGCCCTCAGGCCCTGACCCACAGCCAACTTTTGTAAATAATCATTTTTTGGAACACAGTCATCATGTCCATTTATTTCCATATGATATATGGATGCTTACATTGTGCAATGTAGACTTATGCAGTTGCCGCAGAGACCTCATGGCCAGCATCACAACAGAGATCATCTAGCCCTCCTCTAGAAAAGCTTCATTGACCCCTGCAGTAGAACACTACCAGCTGCATAAGGAGTGTGATCCGCGCACATAATTTTGCTGGTTAGAGGTGAAAGCAATTGTATATATGTTTGCCAACAAATAATCTCTTGTTGTACTGTGTATTGCAAGAAAGCAAACCAGAAATATTAACATATGAAAAAGAAGTGAATTTCGGAATCCCCAGGAAATAATGAAAGTAATTGCAGAATATGTTTCAAGGAGAGCTTGAAAAACTGACTGGAAAAATCTCTTCTCTTTACCTGAAAGCTGGAGATTGGGCTAGTTGGCCTCTTAATGGCCCTTCCAGTCTTGAGTCAGTGATTCTCAGCATGGATGAGGAATTTTGCTTTTAGTCCATTCAAATATGTTTCAGCTAACCCCAGAAAAAACTTCTAAATGTCCAGCAACTGACATTCTTAAAAGTAAACACCAGTGTCTTTTCTTCTGGAAGATGCTATTGTTCTAATAATGACACTTCCTCTGACATTGACAGTGGTGAGTAGAATAGAATGTCAGACTAAGATGAGAGACTATGTTCTAGTGAAAAATTGGATCAAGAATCCCCTGACACCACATCAGCATTTAACAGGCCAGACTCATCTGCCATTCTAGTGCACGCTAAAGGACAGGCATAGAATCAATGAAACAGTCACTAAACAGGGATTCAGTTTTTTTTTTTTCTTTTGTTTTTAGCACCAATAGTCAAATGCTGGTCCTTATATAGTGGCAGCTTACAAATAAAAACATTCCAAGGCCTAAGAAAAGGAAGAAATGTATACCATATCTTGAAACTAGGAAAAAAAAAAAAATTCTTCCTCAAATGCTTCAAGGATCACAGTCTACTATTTCCCCTCATTTTTTATTCCTTTGGTGACATTCAAGTCCTAGAAAATGTTTTTGAAAGCAATTATATTTCTAAAGCAAGTTTTCCCAAACTCCCACAGCTTAACTTTTTGGCTTAAAATACCATGTTTTAAAAGGTGTTGGCATTCAGTTTTCCTTAACAAATAGCTAGGTCTTGGAGAAGGAAAAAAATCTGACAATTTAAAAAGAAAAAGTCTGAGTATGTGTGCGTGTGTGTGTGTATGTGTAGAAGGCTGATTATTTTGCTTTAAATCATTGTCTTATTTGAAAACACTTTAAAAAAATTGTATAGCTTACATATTTCATTTTTCAGATAAAATAATTAATGAGCACTAAGTGAAACTTAAATCTTTTAAAACTATTTACTTGAAATACAACACCTACCCATGCCAGTTACATGCACATCGGATTTTGCTTTTCCAGTTGTTAAATGCAGCTTTAAGGTCACATTCATCTCCTTGCCCAAATATACATAAATGGCATTTATAAGAATGAGAAATTCCTAAGAAAAAAATAAAATTTTGGAATAAAATTGTTATTTTTTTCTTAAAGTATCTTTCATCTCTAGATTTGATGATGTATCTGTGACCAGGTGTTCTTCTGCCCTAAGTAACTAAAAATAAACAATAGTTATTATCAGAGGTTGGAATATAGACTGTTCAGTACTGTTAACCATGAAAGAAGACAAACAAATGAGGTGATGTCTGTCAATACCCCCACTCTCTTTCTGGAGTCATTTTCAGATCAGAATGTAAAGAAGGAAAACCCAAGTAGAACATACTAATCTGGCTTAGTTGAAGAGACAAAATTTTGAGTTTACAATGTTTGAAAATATTAGAAATTGTTGAGCAGAATTATCCAAGAACAGAAAAAAAAAAGACTATAGAAATCTGTGGTGAGATCTATTTGAATATTCATATGAATACTGAGATACTCACATGTCCAGAGCATACTCAACAGCAGATGAGGGAAGATCAACTGGCCGCAAGCTAAAAACTGAACAATTTCCAGGACCAACAGGAAAGATTACTCCAAACCCATTTTGCAAAGTTTAAACGTAAGAAATGACCTCTAATGACTTAGAGGAAGTCAACAAAATCCAGATACTCAACATAATGTCCACAAGGCATAGTATCTAATCCAAAATTACTTTATCAGAGAATAGGGGGAAACATGCAGTGCAAAGATAGCTTTTCCAATAAATGATAATGGAAGAACTGAATAGCCACATGCAAAAAAAATGCATCTATACATAGACCTTACACCCTTCAAAAAGCTAGCTAGAAAGGATCAAAGACCTAAAAACATCAAATGCAAAACTATAAACCTCTTGAAAGATACAAAGAGAAAACTTTGGGTTTGGCAATGACGTTGAAATACAACATGAAAGGCATGTTATGTGAAGGAATTAATTGATGAGCAGGAATTCATTGAAATTAAAAATGTCTACTCTGTGAATGACAGAGAGAATGAAAAGACAAGACACAGATTGGGAGGAAATATTTACAAAAGACACAGCTCATAAAAAAACTGTTACCCCAAATGCACTCCAAACTCATAAAACTCAGCAGTAAGAAAACAACTGATTAAAATAAGACGAAGACCTCAACAGAAACCTTACCATATAAGACATACAGAAGGCAAATAATCACATAAGAAGATGTTCTGCATTATATGTTAATCAGGGAAATGTAAACTAAGATGAGCTATTACTGCACGTCTATTGGAATGGCCAAAATCTGGAACAGTGACCTCATATTCTGGCAAGAGGATGGAACAACAGGAACTTTCCTATCCCACCATCTTTGTGGTGGGACTGCAAATAGTAAAATTACTTGGGGAGACATTTGGTAGTTTCTTATAAACTAAACACTTTCTTAACTTATTCTGCAATCATGCTCCTTAGTATTTACCTAAAGGTGTTGAAAATTGTTTCTATACAAAAACCTGCCTATGGGTGTTCATACCAGCTTTATATTTAATTGGCAAAACTTGGAAGGAATCAAGATGTCCTTCAGTAGGTGATGGCTAAAATGTCATACATATAGACTATGAAGTGTTGTTGTTCAGTCACTCAGTCGTGTCTGACTCTTCACAACAACCCCATGGACTGCAGCATATCACACTTCCCTGTCCTTCACCATCTCCTGGAGCTTACTCAAACTCATGTCCATTGAGTCGGTGATGCCATTCAGCCATCTCATCCTTTGTCATCCTCTTCTGCTCCTGCCCTAAATCTTTCCCAGCATCAGTGTCTTTTCTAATGGATCAGCTCTTCACATCAGGTGGACAAAGTATTGGAGCCTCAACGTCAGTCCTTCCAGTGAATATTCAAGGTTGATTTTCTTTAGGATTGACTGGTTTGATTTCCTTGCAGTCCAAGGGACTCTTAAGAGTCTTCTCCAACACCACAATTCAAAAGCATCAATTATTCAGTGCTCAGCCTTCTTTACTGTCAAACTTCAGTTCAGTTCAGTTGCTCAGTCATGTCTGACTCATTATGACAACCCCATGGACTGCAGCACGCCAGGCCACCACGTCCACCAGCAACTCCCTGAATTTACTCAAACTCATGTCCATTGAGTTGGTGATGCCATCCAACCATCTCATCCTCTGTCACCCCCTTCTCCTCCTGCCTTCAGTCTTTCCCAGCATCAGGGTCTTTTCCAATTAGTCAGTTCTTCCCATCAGTGGCCAAAGTATTGGAGTTTCAGCTTCAGCATCAGTCCTTCCAATGAATATTCAGGACTGATTTCCTTTAGGATGGACTGATTGGATCTCCTTGCAGTCCAAGGGACTCTCAAGAGTCTTCCACAGCACCACAATTCAAAAGCATCAATTCTTCAGTGCTCAGCTTTGTTTATAGTCTAACTCTCACATCCATGTATGACTACTGGAAAAACCATAGCCTTGACTAGATGGACCTTTGTTGGCAAAGTAATGTCTCTGCTTTTTAATATGCTATCTAGGTTGGTCATAAATTTTCTTCCAAGGAGTAAGCGTCTTTTAATTTCATGGCTGCAGTCACCATCTGCAGTGATTTTGGAGCAAAAAAAATAATAAAGTCAGCCACTTGTTCCACTGTTTCCCCATCTATTTGCCATGAAGTGATGGGACCAGATGCCATGATCTTAGTTTCCTGAATGTTGAATTTTAAGCCAACTTTTTCACTCTCCTCTTTCACTTTCATCAAGAAGCTCTTTACTTCTTCACTTTCTGCTATAAGGGTGGTGTCATCTGCATATTTGCTGCTGCTTCTGCTAAGTCACTTCAGTCGTGTCCAACTCTGTGCAACCCCATAGATGGCGGCCCACCAGGCTCCCCCATCCCTGGGATTTTCCAGGCAAGAACACTGGAGTGGGTTGCCATTTCCTTCTCCAATGAAAGTGAAAAATGAAAGTGAAGTTGCTCAGTCGTGTCCGACTTAGTGACTCCATGAACTACAGCCTAACAGGCTCCTCCATTCATGGAATTTTCCAGACAAGAGTACTGGAGTGGGTTGCCATTGCCTTCTCTGCTGCATATCTGAGGTTATTGATATTTCTCCAAGCAATCTTGATTCCAGCTTGTGCTTCATCCAGCCCAGTGTTTCTCATGATGTACTCTGCATATAAGTTAAATAAGCAGGGTGACAATGTACAGACTTGATGTACTCCTTTTCCTATTTGGAACCAGTCTGTTGTTCCATGTCCAGTACTAACTGTACTTCCTGACCTGCATGCAGGTTTCTCAAGAGGCAGGTCAGGTGGTCTGATATTCCCATCTCTTTAAGAGTTTTCCAGAGTTTGTTGTGGTCCACACAGTGAAAGGCTTAGGCATAGTCAATAAAACTTACGTTATTCACTGCTAAAAAGAAATTCACTTTCAAGCCATGAAAAGACATGGAGAATTCTTAAATGCATCCTACTGATTTTGAGATGACAATCTGAAAAGGGTGCCTTCTGTATAATTCCAACTATGTGAACTGTAAAAAGATCAGTGGCTGCCAAGGTTTGAGGGGAAGGAGGGATGAATAGTGTGAAAAGAAGAGGATTTTTATGGCAGTAAACAACTCTATTTAACACTGATGTAGATATACATCATTATGTTGTTAAATTGCTGTCATGTCTGACTCTTTGCACCCCGTGGACTGTAGCCTGCCTGGCTCCTCTGCCCATGGAGATTTCTAGGCAAGAATCCGGGAGTAGGTAGCCATTTCTTCCTCCAGTGGATTTTTCCTGACCCAGGTATCAAACCCAGGTCTCCTGCAATTCAGGTAGATTCTTTACCATCTAAGCTACCAGGGAAGCCCATGTGTATTGTTATACATCTATCCATACTCAAAGAATACGCAGCACCAAGAATGAAGCCTATGTAAACTATGGACACTGACTAGTAATGATTTGTCAATGCATGTTGATCAGTTGTAACAGATTTATCATCTTGTTGAAAGATGTTGATAATGGTAAAGGCTAAGTATGAGTAGGCACAGGGTGTAGATGGGAAATCTCTGAATCTTCCCCCCTCAGTTTTACTCTGAACCCAAAACTGCCCCAAAAAATAAAGTCTATTTAACTTTTGAAACAAACATCAAACAATTTCCAAATTTGATGAAAACTAAAATCCCAGTGATCCCCAAATTTCACTGATTCCCAAAATGGAAAGACATAAAGAAAACCATAACAATGTACACCTTAATCAAGTTACCAAAAACTGTTATAAACAACAGTGTTTTTTTTAAAAAAGAACTTAATGCTTGCAGAGAAAGAAAAGACTCAGAGCTGCCATCTTATCAGAAGCAATGCAGAACAAAGCAGTGTGATGACATCTTTAAAGTCTTGAAAACCACAACCAAAATCCCTGTGAATCTAAAGTCCTACATGCAATGAAATTTTCATAAAAAATGAACATGGAATGGAGACATTTTCTTATAGACAAAATGAAGAAAACATATCACCAACAAAGCTGTGCTGCATGACATTAAAAGGAGATTCTTCAGGCTAAAGGAAAATTCTACCCAATGGAAACTCAAGTGCATTTTATTGTAAAAACACACAAAATTTAAATATGTGAATAAATTAATATCTTTTGTCCCTTTTAAGTTTCTTTGTAAGATGATTCACAATTTCAAAAAAATCAACAAGTATAATATGTTATATATTTGTTATATGGGTGTTATAATACATATGGAGAAGTAAAAAGTATGGTAATAAGATATAAATAACATGAGTAGATTAAATGGAGGTATACTGCCCTAAGACTCTTTCACCATATATGAATATGCTTAGTTGCTCAGTTGTGTCCAACTCTTTGTGAACCCACAGACTGTAGCCTGCAAGCCTCCTCTGTCCATGGGCATTCTCTAGGCAAAAATACTGGAGTGGGTTGCCATTTCCTTCTCCAGGGGATCTTCCCAACCCAGCGATCAAACCCAAGTCTCCCAAATTGCAGGCAGATTCTTTACCATCTGAGCCTCCAGAAATGTGGACATGATTCTGCAAATGTGCATACTAAGTCACTTCCAGTCATGTCTGACTCTTGGTGACTATGGACTGTAACTCACTAATCTAAAAGAAAAGGAAAAAGGGGAAATGAAACAGAATAGATGAGAGAGAAGTGAGACAAATAGAAAACTAATGACCAAATGAGAAATTAAATGCTACTAAAAAAGAAAATTAGATTAACTGTACATGTATGGTGAATATCCCATCAAAAGAAAGAAATTATCATACATGGAAGACTTCTACAATATGGTATATATAAAATTCATATATTAAATATAGAGACACAGGTAATTTACAAGTAAAAGGATAAAAAAGATATGCCATGCAAATACTGTCTAAGAATACTGGAGTAGCAATTTTGACATTAACCTTTTTAGACTTCAGGGCAAGGTGCATTTTCAGAAATAAAGAGATCTTGCATATTACAGAAGTGTCAATTCAGAAAGAAGACTTAATAACGCAAGATAAATGTTTCTCACACTCAAGCTTCAAAATCCATAAGGCAAAAACTAACCAAACCAAAAGGAGATACAAACAAATCCACAATTAGATAGGCATCCTTGCTGCTACTCGTTCACTAAGTAAATAACTGAACAAATGGAAAATCAGTAAGAATATAGGAAAGTTGAAGAATTGTATCAGTTAAATTGAGCTAATCAACATTTATAGAAAACCCCACTGAACAGTGGCAAAATGCACATCCTTTTGAAGTGCATATAGGTCATTGACCAAGTACTGGTGGTTTTAAAAGATGATTGAATTATAAAGAGGGTGTTCTCAGATCAGAGTAGAGTCAAACTAAAAAGATATCTAGAAAATGCTTTAAAACAGAAATATAAGCAACATGCCTCTAAAAAGCTCATGGATCAAAGGAGGAATCATAAGGGCAATCAGAAAATGTTTTAAATTAAATGAGAATCAATATCAATAATCACCATCAATATCTGTGGGTTTCAGATCAGGTAGTATATTTGAAAATTTTTATAGTTTTAAATGCTTGTTTAGGAGTGAAGAGAGAGTTTCTACTCTCTTAGCTTCTACCACAGTAAAGTAGGAGGAAAAAGTGCAAACTAAAATGAAAATAATAAAGATATGAGCAGAGATCAGTGAAAGAAAATGCAGGCAAAACAAAAAAGAAATCATGCAATACAATGCAAACTTGCATTCTAAACTTGTTTTATTCTAATTAATAATATTGATAGCATCTAGCTGGAATGATTAATATAAAAAGAAATAACCACACACAAATTACCAATATCAGAATAATTAGTCTTCAGAGATCTAAAAAGCAAAAAGACATTATTGCCAACAACTTATAAGCAATGGACAAATCCTTTGAAAGACAAAAATATCAAAACTGAATTGGAAATATTAATACACTGCTTTGGAAATTGAAATTGCCTTACATCTATTAAAGAAGTTGAAGTTGTAATTAAAAGCCTTCCAAAATGTTAGCTCTGGACCCACATGGGTTCACATGGTGAATTTTATTTTAAAAAGGTAATAAATAATATAAATCTTCTGTAAACTATTTTAGAAAAGAGAGGGGAAACAATATGTTGAGACCAGGTGTTACTCTGATACCAAAATGGTACAAAGAAATGACAGGAAAAGATAATCACAAAGCAATAATATTCATGAACATAGACACCTAAGTCCTGAACCAAATTCTCAAGAAAATCATATCTGCACTCTATAAAAATGATACTACATAATGACCAAATGGAATACTGGAAATTCATGATAGGCTTAGCATTTGAAAGTTAAACAGTGTTATTCTCCATACTGAAAAAAATAAAGAAATTCAGATGATCAACTCATGAGATTTAGAAAAAAAAAAAAGACAAAATGAAGCACTCATTTGCAGTAAAATTATCAGCAAACCAGGAATAAACAAACATTGTTAAACTCTGAAGGACAGCTAAAAACCAAAGACTATAGCTAACATCAGAATTAATTGTGATAAACTAAATAATTTTTTAAACGTTTGAACAAAGTGAGGATGGCTGCTTAAAGCACTTCCATTTGGTAATATGCTGCAGGTTCTACCCAATGAAAAAAGAAAAATAAAAGAGATGTAGGTTGAAAAGAAAGAATAAAATATTCTTATTCACAGAAGACAAGATCATGCATGTAAAAAAAAAAAAAAGTTCTATACAAAAGCTGTGTGTGTGCCTACTCACTCAGTTGGGTCTGACTCTTTGAGACCTCATGGACTATAGCCCACCAGGCTCCTCTGTCCATGGGTATTCTCCAGGCAAGAATATTGCGGTGGGTCACCATGCCCTCCTCCAGAGGATCTTCCCAACCCAGGGATCGATCCCAGGTCTCCCACATTGCAGGTTGATTCTTTACCATCTGAGCCACCAGGGAAGCTGGAACTAATTAGGGAGTTTACTAAGGTGACATGATAATATACATAATATACAGCAAATCAATAGGTCAATATACATAAATCAACTGCATTTTTACATTCAAGTCATAAGCAATTAGAAAATGAAAATGGAATGCATCAAACCTAAGAATAAATTTTTTAAATATGCAAGACAATCCTCCCACCACCCCCCCACCAAGTCATCCATAGATTTTGTGCAATCTTAGTAAAAATCCCAGGAGGCTTTCTCTAAACAATGACAATCCAATTCTAAAGCTTATGTGAAAGTTGATCAATGCTTCCATTTATAAAATAAATAAGTTGTGGGGAAATAACATATTGCCTGGTGACCATAGTTAATAAAAAATTCTGTCACTGTAAATAGAGATGGATGCTAACTAGACTCAGCATGGTGATTGTTTCGCAGTATATAAAAATAGTGAGTCATTATATTGTGCATCTGAAACAATGTTGTATGTCAATTATACCTCATTTTAACCTCTCCAAAATTTTTGAAATGAAAATCGAAAAAGATTTTTAGTTTTTATGGAAATACAAAAAATACAGAATATCCAAAACAGTTTTGAAAGAAGAAAAACAAAATTTCACAAACAAAAATTGGAAAGCTAAACTTAAAGTATCTAGCAATGCCTGAAGTGGGCAAAGAAATGGAGCAATGGGAATTCTCCTACCTCACTGATGAGAATGTAAGATGGTGCTTTAGAGAATTGTTTAGCAGTATTTTCATCTTTTTAAATCTAGTTTAATGTAAGTTCATCAGAGGACTCAGCAATTCCACCTCAGTGTATCTGTACCAGAGGAATGAAAGCATATTTCCATACAAAAACTTATACACCCATGTTTATAGAAGCTTTATTCATCGTCAAAAGTCAGGACAACCTCAAATTCTAAGAGATGAAGGGATAAACATACTCATTCAGTGAAACACTACTCAACCAAAAACATGCATGAATCTAAGAAATATGCTTAAATAGTGAACCCAGACACAAAAGATCTATACCTGGATAACATGATATGAAATTCTATAATGAATAGACCTAATCTATAATGGCAAAAATATTTATCTATGATTGCCTGTACTCAGAGGTAGTGTATAAGGATTTGTGCAAAGGCATTTTTTTTTGAGATTGAACAGTTCTGAATCTGGTAATGTACATTTGTCTATACTCATTGAATTGAATATTGACTGTATATAGAAAATTATACCTGAAAATTTTAATTGAAAAAAAGGGAATGGAAAAAATAATGAGAGATTTCAAACTGGAGGTATTCTTAACAATGCCCCTCATTCACTTCAGCCCTAGATTTTACTGACTTGTGCCCAAAGGACCAGGGTTTAATTTAGGTTCTACAGTTAATTAGCTTTGTGACCTCAGGTAAGTCACTCACTTCTCTTAGCTTCTTTCTTGGCCAATGAGAGGAGTGGACTAGAGAATCTCAAAGGTCCATCAATTTCTGAAAATCTGGAGTGAAAAAAAATATAATTGAAACCTTAATAGAATCATTAAAATATTCTTTTCAGTTCATTTTACATTCAGTTTAATAAAAAATAAACAACATACATTTATGAAAATGCATTTATATGATTGATAATTTAATACTGGAAGACTTTTCCCAACACTGGATAGATCTTATTACCTATTAAAACAGTGGGAAGATACCAGCTATGACAGGATTCTAGCGGCCTAAGCAAGGGAAGTAGATAGTATCCTTTCTTTGTGTTTATTCACTAGGAATCTCAAAGACAAGATTGCTTTCTCTTTCTGATAGTCATCGACACTAAACATTATTAGGTAAAAATTTGATTATTAAATTATCCAATTCTTTTAAGGGTACAGAAAACATCTAATACAAAGCAGAAAGATTTCTGATTTCATTATTTCATTTGAAATGTGATCTACAAATGTGATTACATAATCAGCTTGCCCCTGACTTTCCAGCTATCATAATTCAAGTTATTTATATTGAGGTATATTATATAATATTTTATTAGTTTCAAATATACAACATAATTTAATGCTTGTATATATTGTGAATTGATCACCAAGATAAGTGTAGTTAACATCCATCACTATATACAGTGGCGGTTCTTGTGATAAGAACTTTAAACATCTACTCTTTTAGCAACTTCTATTAGAGGTATACCTAGAGATATTTTGGGTTCAGTTCCAGACTACCCCAATAAAGTGAATATTGCAATAAAGCTAGTCACACAAATTTTTGGTTTCCCAGTGTATGTAAAATATATTTATATTGTACTGTAGTTTACTAAGTGTACAATAGCATTGTGCCTTGAAAAAACAAGGTACTAACTTTAAAAATACTTCATTGCTAATTCCAATCATCATCAGAGCTGTGAGTTATAATCTTTTTGTTGGTAAAAAGTCTTGTCTCGTTGTGGATGGTGCTTCTTTTATTACTTAAAATAAGACAATGAAGTTTGCTTCATCAATTAATACTTCATTTACAAACAATATCTCTGTATTATGCAATGCTGTTTGATAGCATTTTTTCCACAGCAGAACTTCTTTCGGAATTGGAGTCTGTTCTCTCAAACACTGCCACTGCTACATAAACCAAGTTTATGTAATAGTCTAAATAGTTTGTTGTCATTTCAACAGTCTCTATAGAATCTTTACCAAAAATTGATTCTATCCCAAGAAAACTCTTTCTTTGTTCATCCATAAGAAGTAACTCATCTGTTCAAGTTTTATGATGAAATTACAGCAATTAAGTCAAATCTGTAGGTTCCACTTCTAGTTCTCTTGTCATTTCCACTACATCTGAAGTTACTTCCCCCATGGAAGACTTGAACCTCTCAAAATCTTCCATGAGGGATGGAATCAACTTCTTCCAAATTCCTAATAATGTTGGTATTTTGACTTCCTCCTATGGATCATGAATTTTCTTAATGACATCTAGAATGATGAATTCTGTATAGAAGGCTTTCAATTGTCTTTGCCCAGCTCCATCAGAGAAATCATTATCTATGCCATCTATAGCCTTATGAAATGCATTTCTTAAATAATAAAACTTTAAAATGAAATTACTTCCTGATCCATGGGCTACAGAATAGATGTTGTTAGCAGGCAAGAAAACATCAGTCTCATATACCTCCACCAGAGTTCTCAGGTGTCCAGGTGTGTCATCAATGAAGAGTAATATTTTGAAAGGAGTGTGTGTGTGTGTGCAGTAGGTCTCATCAGTGGCCTTAAAATATTCACTGACCATGTTGTCAGCAGATGCACTGCCATCCAGGCTTTGTTGTTCCATTTAGAGAGCACAGGCAGAGTAGATCTAGCATAATTCTTAAGGCCCTAGGATTTTCAGAATGTTAAATAAGTCTTAGCCTTGGCTCATTTAAGGCAGGGGCTAAGTCAGCAGCCGCATTAGCCCCTAACAGGAGAGTCAGCCTGTACTTTGAAGTTATGAAGCCAGGCATTGATTTCTGTCCTCTAGCTATGAAAGTTCTAGATGGCATCTTCTTCCAACAACAGGCTGTTTTGTTTACATTGAAAATCTGTCATTTAGAGTAGCCACCTTCATCTTAGCTAAATCTTCTGGATAACTTGCTGCTGCTTCTACACCAGCACATGCTGCTTCCTCTTGCACTTAGATTTTATGGAGATGGCTTCTTTTCTTAAACCTCATGCACCAACTCCTGCTAGCTTCAAAATTTTCTTCTGCAATTTCTTCATCTCTCTCAGCCTTCATAGAATTGAAGAGACTTAGAGTCTTTCTCTGGCTTAGGCTTTGGTTTCAAGGAAGGTTGTGGCTGGTTCAATCTTCCGCCCAGACCTTAAAGCTTCCTCCATATCCTCAGTAAGGCTGTTTCTCTTTCTTATAATCACTGTGTTCACTGGAGTGCACTTTAGATTTCCTTCAAGAACTTTTTCTTTGCATTTATGACTTAGTTAAACTATTTGGCACTAGAGGACTAGTTTTTGGCCTATCTCAGTTTTTGACATGCCTTCTTCACTAAGCTTAATCATTTAGAGTTTTGATGTAAAGTGAGATGTGTGACTCTTCCTTCCACTTACAGATAAGTTTGAGATTATTAGGTGGCCTAATTTCAGTATTTTTGTTTCTTTGAGAATAGGGGGGGTCAAGTAAAGGGAGATAGATGAGATAGTGGCCAATTAATTTTGCCATCTTACATGGGTATAATACCTTTTGACCTGCTTCACTAGTTCACCCACCCCCAACCTCTTATCCCTGGGAACTACCAAGATATACTCTGTATCTATGAGCTCAGATTTTTGTTTTTGTTTTAGATTCCACATATAAGTGAAATCATATGGCATTTGTCTTTCCCTGTCTGACTTATTTCATTTAGTATAATAACCTATAGATCCATCCATATTGTTGCAAATGGCCTGATTTCATTCTTTTTATGGCTGAAGAATATCTCATTGTGTGTGGTCTCATTGAGACCACATCTTATTTCATTCATCTATTGATGTGCAGTTAGATTGTTTCCACGTATTGACTATGTAAATAATGCTGGAGTGAACATAGGAATGCATGTTTCTTCAGCCTAGTGTTTTGGGTTTTTTGAATAAATACTCAGTAGTGGAATGGTTGTATCATATGATAATTCTACTTTTAACTTTCTGGGAAAACTCCATACTGTTTTTCCATTGTGGCCTCACTGATTTTCATTTCCACCAACAGTGCACAAGACTTTCCTTTTCTCCATATCCTCACCAGCTGTTATTTCTTGCCTTTTGATGATAGCCATTATAGCATTTGCATTTCCCTGATGATTAATGGTATTGAGTATCTTTTCATGTATGCTCAGCCATCTGTGTGTCTTCTTTGGGGGAAAAAAATATCTCTTTGGATTCTATGCCCACTTTTTTAATTGGACTTTTTTTTTTGCTATTGAGTTTTGTGAATTATTTGTATATTTTGGATATTATCCTCTTATCAGATGAATGCTTTGCAAGTATTTTCTCCCAATAATTAGGTAACCCTTTCATACTATTGATGGTTTCCTTTGTTGTATAGAAGCTTTCTATTTGATGTGGTCCAAGTTGATTATTTTTGCTGTTGAAGCCTTTGATTTTGGTGTCAAAGCCAAAAAAAAAAAAAAGATCACCAAGATTGATGTCAAGGAGCTTATCACCTGCATTTTCTTCTCATGTTTTATGGTTTTAGGTCTTAATTCAAATCTTTAATTTATTTTGAGTTAGTTTTTGTGTACAGAGTAAGATAGTGGTCCAATTCCATCCTTTTGCCAATGGCTGTCCAGTTTTCCCAACGCTGTTCATAAGAGAGAGTCCTTTCCTCATTGTATGTTTTTGGGTCCTTTGTTGTAAACTACTTGACCACATATGTGTGGGTTTATTTCTGGGTTTTGATTCTGTTGCATTTACCTAAGTTTTTGTTTTTATAATAATACCATACTGTTGAATATTAAAGCCTTGTACGGATGTGAGAGTTGGACTGTGAAGACAGCTGAGCACCAAAGAATTGATGCTTTTGAACTGTGGTGTTGGAGAAGACTCTTGAAAGTCCCTTGGACTGCAAGGAGATCCAACCAGTTCATCCTAAAGGAGATCAGTCCTGGGTGTTCATCGGAAGGACTGATGTGGAAGCTCCAATAGTTTGGCCACCTCATGCGAAGAGTTGACTCATTGGAAAAGACCCTGATTCTGGGAGGGATTGGGGGCAGGAGGAGAAGGGGATGGCAGAGGATGAGATGGCTGGATGGCATCATCGACTTGATGGACATGAGTTTGAGTAATCTCTGCGAGTTGGTGATGGACAGGGACGACTGGCGTGCTGTGATTCATGGGGTTGCAAAGAGTCGGACATGACTGAGTGACTGAACTAAACATAATTTGAAACCAGGGACATGATACCTCCAACTTTATTCTTTCTTGAGATTTCTCTAGCTATTCAGGCTTCATGTATGTGGTTCCATACATATTTTAGGGTTGTTTATTCTATTTCTGTGACTGATTCTAATCAGCATTTTGATGACATTGAATCTGTAGACTACTTTGGGCAGCATGGATATTTCAACAGTACCATTTTTCTCCCCCAATCCATGAGCATGGAATATCTTTCCATTATTTGTGTCTTCTTCAATTTGTTTCATCAGTGTCTTAGTTTTCAGTGTACACATTTTTTACCTCTTAGACTTAACTTAGTCCCAGATATTTTATTCTCTTTGATGAAATTGTAAAAAGGCTTTAATTCCATATTTCTCTTTCTGATAACTTATTAGTGTACAGAAACACAGCAGGTATTGTATATTGATTTTTAATCCCACGACTTTACTGAATTTGTTCAACAGTTTTCTGGTAGAGTTATTAAGGTTTTCTATATGATATTATGTTGTCTGCAAATAGTGAGTTTTACGTCTTCCTTTCTGATTTGAATGCCCTTTATTTCTTTTTCTTGACTAATCACTCAGACCAATTCTGTATTGAATAAAAGTAATGAGAGTGGGTATCTTTGTCTTGTTTCTGATTTTAGAAGAAATGCTTTTGGCATTTCATCATTGAGTATGATGTTAGCTGTGGGCTTGTCATGAGTGGAATTTATTATGTTGAGATATGTTCTCTCTGTTCCCCATGTTGAGAGTTTTTAAATTCTGTAGTGAATTTTCTATGTGATTCTGTTTTCCAGTGTATATATAAATATACACTAGAATAGGAAGATTGCACTCTCCTTTGCTATGTTGTTTATATGACTTTACTATGTGTTTTAAGGTATTAAAATCCTCCAAATTATTTTTTAAAAAACCCTTACTATGTGCCTAAATATCAGATAAAGTTTTAAACCAGTTTTACCTTCCCTTTTATACCACTCTGCTGGTTGCTGGTTTAGATGCTAAAATGTGTCTGACTCTGTGACCCCATGGACTGTAGCCCACCAGGCTTCTCTGTCCATGAGATTCTCCAGGCAAGAATACTGGAGTGGGTTGCCATTTCCTTCTCCAGGGGATCTTCTGGACCCAGGGATAGAACCTGGGTCTCCTGCATTGCAGGCAGATTCCTTGCCAGCTCAGCTGTGAGGGAAGCCCTCTGCACTCTAAGGCATGTGTAATTTGTAAAGAATGGAACACACTCTCCTGTAGAGTCAGACTTTAAGTAGTAACTTGGTGCAGGGCTAGGGTTTGGGTGAAGGCAGTGAGGCACTTGCCTTGGGTGCCAAAAGCTCATGATCAACATAAAAAATACTTAATGCATTATTTTTAAAAATAAAATTTAAGGTAAAAAAAAAAATCCAAGGTAAGCAGAATAACAATGTTTTGAATAAAGACATGATTGGTCAAGATACTGAATTGAATACCACATGTTTTGATTCATTCTTACGTGACAAAACTGTGTTGTAATTAAGTTTCTATATACTTCCTTGGTCTTAGAATCATATTTCAGGTGATTTTTTGGGGCACTGGACTAGAAATAAGGAAAAAATAAATTTTATCTGTGCAGGAAGAAACACAGTTTGGATCCCAAACCTAGGAAAAGAGATTCCTATCTTTTATATAAGTACTATATTATATCATTTAGGAATTCTCTCACTTGTGTTGATAAGGATAGTATTTGTCAATTACATATAGATTCTCTAGAGTTCCTTATTTCAAGTGATACCTGAATCTCATTAGCTTTTATTTACTGACAGTTTAAAAACTGACATATTTGTCCTTTTATTTTTCCTAGTCTGTCATCAGACCAATTCAGAGAAACCTCTTATGTTTCAGCCCCACCACTGAATCACATTAACATAGAAAAATCTGTCCAGAAACCATGCATGTGAAAAAAAACTGAGTTAAGTAATAGAAGAAACATAGTCTCAAACATTCTACTTTCAGAAACCTACAATTATATTTCTTATATTAATAGTATACTAAATTAACTAAAATCTATATGTTTAGATGATGGCCATTACAATCATACTTTTTCTATATTTCAACATAAATGTTTTAATAGTACATGTTACCAATGAAATAGAGTATAAGAAGCTTCTTTAAAATATTACAAAATCTCAAAGACAATGAATGTTATTTTATACTAATAACAGAAGTAAATCAGTCAATGGTTGTGAATTTGGATTTTTTCAACCCATGTACATTATCTCCATTTCCATGTCCCTGCGTTAAAAATAATTAATGTGTACAATTCATTCAGTATATTTTAAGAAGCACCTCAGGCCAATAACTATAAAATAATGCCTAAGGCATAAGGTCACTGAAATTCTGACATTATGTCTAAGGCTGAGGGCATCATATCAAAATAGAGGTAGCTTATATGGGCAATATTTTTTTTCATATTTTACATAAAAATTTTGCTTTTAGTATGTGTGAGCCTGGTAAAGTTTTAATGTGAACTCTGCAATAGAATGAATCACCTCTAGCTTTTATATCACAATCTTTTTACAAAAAGTAACCTACCACTAATACAATGTGTTTTATGCATGTAACCACCAGTAAGCAGTAAAAGTGCTGTTTCTGTAGATTTTCTTCCACTATGTATATACAGAAGCATAGCCTAGGTGGTGTGTTTATTCACCCAATATCACTACGGTGGTTAGATCTACATAAAGTTATTTCTATCTGGATGCAGCTATATAAAAATCACAAGAATAACTGGTACAGTTCTACAGGTTATACACTTTTTAGAGTCTATGGTTAAAATTACCCTGTCAGGGTGACTGGTTGATGAATCTTCCACTTACCTAAAGACATTTTTGTGTGAGTAGGAGCATGAATATCAATTCTTATCCCCCCCTGCCTGTCAGTGTTTCTGTACATGAGGAGGTAAGTGCAAGAGGGGATGTCCGTATCTGCCCAGACAAAAGCCTGGATCACTACCTAACTTGGGATGTAGCTCATCTTACCTTCTTTCTTCTTTATTAAAAAAATTAGGTATAGTTGACATACAATATTAGTTTTATGTATACAACATGGTGATTAAAGTTTTTTATAGATTATAGTCCAGTGCCAAAGAATGCTTGAACTACCACACAGTTGTACTCATCTCACATACTAGTAAAGTAATGCTCAAAATTCCCAAGCCAGGCTTCAACAGTACATGAACCGTGAACTTCAGGTGTTTAAACTGGTTTTAGAGAAGGCAGAGCAACCAGAGATCAAATTGCCAACATCTGCTAGATCATCAAAAAGCAAGAGAGTTCCAGAAAAACATCTACTTCTGCTTTATTGATTATGCCAAAACCTTTGACTCTGTGGATCACAACCAACTCTGGAAAATTCTTAAACAGATGGGAACACCAGGCCACCTGACCTGCCTCTTGAGAAATCTGTGTGCAGGTCAGGAAACAACAGTTAGAATTGGACATGGAACAACAGACTGGTTCCAAATAGGGAAAGGAGGCCGTCAAGGCTGTATATGTTGTCACCCTGCTTATCCAGCTTACATGCTGAGTACACATCATGCGAAACGCTGGGTCGGATGAAGCACAAGCTGGAATCAAGATTGCTGGAGAAATATCAATAACCTCAGATATGCAGATGAAACCACCCTTATGGCAAAAAGCAAAGAAGACTAAAGAGCCTCTTGATGAAAGTAAAAGAGGAGAGTGAAAAAGCTGACTTAAAGCTCAACATTCAGAAAACTAAGATCATGGCATCTGGTCCCATCACTTTATGGCAAATAGATGGGGCAACAGTGGAAACAGTGAGAGACTTTATTTTTGGGGGGCTCCAAAATCACTGCAGATGGTGACTGTAGCCAGGAAATTAAAAGACACTTACTCCTTGGAAGGAAAGTTATGACCAACCTAGACAGCGTATTAAAAAGCAGAGGTAATACTTTGCCAACACAGGTATGTCTAGTCAAGGCTATCTTTTCTCCAGTAATCATGTATGGATGTGAGAGTTGGATCATAAAGAAAGTTGAGTGCTGAAGAATTGATACTTTTGAACTGTGGTGTTGGAGAAGACTCTCGAGAGTCCCTTGGAGACCAAGGAGATCCAATCAGTCCATCCTAAAGGAAATCAGTCCTGAATATTCAGTGGAAGAATTGATGCTGAAGCTGAACCTCTAATACTTCAGCCACCTGATGTGAACAACTGACTCAATTGAAAAGACCCTGATGCTGGGAAAGATTGAAGGCAAGAGGAGAAGGGGTGACAGAGGATGAGATGGCTGGATGGCATCAGCAACTCAGTGGAGATGAGTTTGGGTAAACTCCGAGAGTTGGTGGATAGGGAGGCCAGATGCGCTGCAGTCCATGGGGTCACAAAGAGTCGGACATGACCGAGCAACTGATCTGAACTGATACATTTAAAGTTATTTAAAATCATTGACTATATATTCCCTATGCTGTACAGTGTATCCTTGTAGCCTTTTTATTTTATGCATAGCAGTTTCTCCCACATTTTCTTCCACCTCATCTTGCCCCTACCCCACGTCCTGTCCTGATAAATGCTAGTTTGATTTCTGTACTCTATGAATCCATTT
This sequence comes from Odocoileus virginianus, assembly GCF_023699985.2. Lineage (NCBI taxonomy): Eukaryota > Metazoa > Chordata > Mammalia > Artiodactyla > Cervidae > Odocoileus > Odocoileus virginianus. Next base: position 62,459,637 of record NC_069674.1, on the reverse strand, counting down.
CTGTTTTGTTATAATCACTGATTTTATATTTTAGATTCCATGTATAAGTGGTAACATACAACATTTATCTTTCTCTGAATTATCGCACTAAGCCTAATGCCCTCCAGGTACATCCATGTTGTTGCAAATGGCTAATTTTCATTATTTTTTTACTGCTGAGTAATATTCAGTTATGTGTATGTATGTGTGTGTACACACCACATCATCTTTATACATTCATCTATTGATGAATACTTAGGCTGTTTCCATATCTTGGCTATTGTAAATAATGTTGTTAGGAATATTGGAATGCATGTATATTTTAGATTTAATGTTTTTATTTTCCTTGAATACATATCCAGGAATGGGATTTCTGGATTGTATGATAGTTCTACTTTTAGTTTTTTGAGGAACTTCCCTACTCTTTTCCATGATGACTGCGCCAATTTACATTTCTGACAACAGCATCCCCTTTCTCCACATACTCGCCAACATTTGTTATCCATGGTCTTCTTGATGATAGTCATTCCGACAAGTATAAAGTGATATCTCACTGTTGTTTTGATTTGTATTTCTCTAACAGTTAGCAATGTTGAGCATCTCTTCATGTTACTTTTTGCCATCTCTATGTCTTTGGAAAAATGTTTATTCAAGTCTTCTGTGCATTTTTTGACTGGATTATTTGTTTCGCTAATGTATGAGTTGTTTATATATTTTGACTATTAACCTCTTAGTCATATCGTATGCATATCATTTGCTTATCATTGTAGGTTGTCTTTACATTTTGTAGACAGTTTCCCTTGTGCAAAAGCTTTTAAGTTTAATTAGATCCCATTTGTTTATTTTTGCTTTTGTTCCTTATATTTTAGGACATAGCTCCAAAAAAATATTGTGACAATCTATGTCAGAGGGTATATGCCTATGTTTTCTACTAAGGGTTTGTGGTTTCTGATCTTACATTTAGGTGTTGATTAAAGAGCTAAAAATAAGACCATCTTACCTTATTTCTTCATTATTCTTCCTACATACAAAAAAATACGAAAGTAAAAATTTCTCTAGTATAACTATGACTGGATTTATTTTATCTATGTAACTTTTGTGGCAAGATTGTATATGAACTCCCCCTAAATCTGGGAGATTCTTTTCTTGAACATTCTCTCTTTTCACCCTGGCAATAGTTTTTGGAAGTACCATCATATATAACTAAGAGGTAAAATATTGTTTCTTTGCAGCACCCCATGTTGTATAATTCGACAGTCAACTGAGGTTCAGATTTCCAAGGAAAGCAGCTGAGAACTCATCACATCTCATGGTAACAGGCCAACTCTGAGAGTTTTGTCAGATACTAGAGCTTGATATGCATCACCTCTCTCAGCTCAGCAGAGACTCACTTACATAGGCCTGCCTCTTACATTCAGCAGCCAATTTATTCCCTTTTGAATTACCTCAAGCATCATGTTTCAAAAATAAAATAAAATGAAAGTCAATAGCTAAAATGGAATTTGATCCAAGTATGTTACAATATAAAATCACATATCCATCATAGAAATATATTAAATAAAACATATGAACACATCAGTTGACACATAAAATAAACTTTGAAATACACCATTTAGGATAAAAACCCTCAGCTAATGAGGAATACAAGGTAACTTCCTCAGTTTGATAAAGAATCTCTACATATAACCAACAGCAAACAGTATATTTAATGGAGAGAATTTAGACAAGTTCCCTTTAAGATCAGGAACATGGCAATTATGTCCTTGCTCAACAGTCCTAATCAACACTGTAGTAGAAGTCCTAGCTAAAGTAATAACACATGAAAATAAAATTTTATATATGGGATAGAAAGAAATAAGACTGTGTAATTATAGATAATAGGATTATTTGTGGTGGAAACACTAAAATCAACAATAAAAAATCCTAGAACTAATAAATGAGTATAACTAGGTCTTTTAATACAAAGCTCAGTACAAAAATACAAGCAAAGAATGAATGGAATTTGGAATTTTAAAAATTACTATTTGCAGTAGCACCCCCAAAATGAAATTCTTTGGTACAAATCTAATAGAACATGTACTCAAAACACTCTTTCCTGTGTCAACCTTTAGATTCAATGTAATACAAATCAAAATCTCTGTAAATTATTTCACTGGTATTAAAAAATTGATTTTAAAGTTTATATGAAAAATGACCTAGAATACCTACCAAAATACTGGAGAATTAAGTTGAAGAATTCACACTCCCTGATTTCAAGACTTACTATAAACCTACAGTAATCAAGACAAGATGGTGTTGGAAATAGATACAAACAGAATTTTTGTGTCCATTTGTTTAGGCCTATACAATAGAGTCAAGTGATCTTTGACAAGAAGCACAATAAATTCAATGGATAAATAAGTCTCTTCAGTAAATGATGCTGAAAAAATTTCACAACAGTATGTAAACAAAAATATTGGGAAACAGACCTTACACCTTTCAAAAAATTTATTTAAGATGGATTATAGACCTAAATGTAAAATTCAAAACTATAATACTTTTTTAATATCCTTTTAAAAATATTTATTTATTTTTAATTGATTGATTGCTTTACAATATTGGCTGGATTTCTATCATACATCAACATGAATCAGCCATAGATGTACATATGTCCACTCTGTCTTGAACCTTCCTTCCATCTCCCACCCTTCTAGGTTGTTACAGAGCCCTGGTTTGAGTTCCATGAGTCACAGAGCAAATTTCCATTGGCTATCTATTTTACATATGGTAATGTATATGCTTCCATGATGCTCTCTCCGTTCATCTAACCCTCTCCTTCCTCTCCCCGACCCTTGTCCACAAATCTGTTCTCTATGTCTGTGTCTCCATTGCTGCCCTATGAATAGGTTCATCCATATCCTCTTTCTAGATTCCATATATATGTGTTAATATGTGATATTTGTTTTTTTCTCTTTGTGACTTACTTCACTCTATGTAATAGGTTCTGTGTTCATCCACCTCATTAAAACTGACTCAAATGTATTCCTTCTTACGGCTGAGTAGTATTCCATTGTATATAGGTACCACAGCTTCTTTATCTGTTCATCTGTTGATGGATCTCTAGCTTGCTTCCATGTCCTAGCTATTCTAAATAGTGCTACAGTGAACACTGAAGTATGCGTGTCTATTTCAGTTTTGCTTTCCTCAAAGATATATGCCTAGAAGTGGTATTACTGGGTCATATGGTGGTTTTAGTCCTAGTTTTTTTTTTTTTTTTTTTTTTTTTTAAGGAATCTCCATACTGTCTTCCATAGTGGCTGTATCAATTTACATTCCCACCGGCAGTGCAAGAGGGTCCGTCCCCTTTTCTCCACACCCTCTCCAGGACTTGTTGTTGGTGGATTTTTTGCTGATGGCCATCGGACTGGAGTGAGGTGATCTCATTATAGTTTTGATTTGCATTTCTCTAATAATGCGTGATGTTGAGCATCTCTTTATGTGTTTATTAGCTGTCTGTATGTCTTTGGAGAAATGTCTGTTTAGGTCTTTTGCCCACTTTTTGATTGGGTTGTTTTTTTTTTCTCTGGTATTGAGTTATATGAGCTGCTTGTATATTTTGGAAATTAATCCTTTGTCAATTGTTTCACTTGCTATTATTTTCTCCCATTCTGAGGATTGTCTTTTCACCTTGTTTATATTTTCTTTGCTATGCAAAAACTTTTAAGTTTCATTAGGTTCCACTTGTTTACTTTTGTTTTTTATTTCCATTATTCTAGGAGGTGGGTCATAGAGGATCTTGCTATGATTTATGACACACAGTGTTCTGCCTATGTTTTTGTCTAAGAGTTTTATAGCTTCTGGTCTTACATTTAGGTCTTTTATCTGTTTTGAATTTATTTTTTGTGTATGGTGTTAGGAAGTGTTCTAATTTCATTCTTTTACACATAGTTATCCAGTTCTCCCAGAACCACTTACTGAAGAGATTATCTTTTTCCCATTGTATATTCTTGTATCTTTTCTCAAAGATAAGGTTCCCATGGGTGTGTATGTTTATCTCTGGGCTTTCTATCTTGTTCCATTGGTCTATACTTCTGTTTCTATGCTAGTACCATACTGTCTTGATGACTGTAGCTTTGTAGTATAGTCTGAAATTATGTAAGCTGATTCTTTCAGATTCATTCTTCTTAAGATTTCTTTGGCTGTTTAGGGTCTTTCGTGTTTCCCTATGAATTGTGAAATTTTTTGTTCTCATCCTGTAAAAAATGCCATTGGTAATATAATCAGGATTGTGTTGAATCTGTCCATTTTGTTTGGTAGTATAGTCATTTCCACAGTATTGATTCTTCCAACCCAGAAGCATGGAACATCCCTCCATCTATTTATGTCATCTTTGATTTCTTTCATCAGTATCTTGTAGTTTCTGTACACATCTATTTTGTCTCCTTAGGTAGGTTTATTTATAGATGTTTTCTTCTTTTTGTTGCAGTGGTAAATGGGATTGATTCCTTAATTTCTCTTTTGATTTTTCATTGTTAATATATAGGAATGCAAGTGATTTCTGTGTACTGATTTTTGTATCCTGCCACATTACTGAATTTACTGAGAAGTTCTAGTAATTTTCTGATAGTGTCTTTTGGGTTTTCTATGTTTGGGTTTTTTTTGTTTGTTTGTTTTCTGTTAGTATCTTTTAGGTATCGTGTTATCTGCAAACCTATTGGTTTGAATGAAGAGGACAAGACCACACACTCCTTCAGTCCTTTGATATCCTGTTATCTGGAGAAAAAAAAAGTTTAAAAGTTTTACGTCTTTCTTTCCAATCTAGATTCCTTTTATTTCTTTTTCATCTCTGATTTCCATAGCTAGGACTTCCAGAACTATGTTGAATAATAGTGGTGAAAGTGGACACCCTTGTCTTGTTCCTGATCTTAAGGGGAATGCTTTCAGTTTTTCACCATTGAGAAATTTGCTGTGAGTTTGTTGTATATGGATGGCCTTTATTATGTTAAGGTACTTTACTTCTAGTCCCATTTTTTGAAGAGTTTTTGTGTTTGTTTTTTATCATAAATGGGTGCTGAATTTTGTTGAAAGATTTTCCTGCATCTGTTATCATATGGTTTTTATCTTTCAGTTTGTTAATATGTGTATCACATTGATTTATTTGTATATATTGAAGAATCCTTGAATCCCTGGGATAAACCCTATTTGATCATGGTGTATGATCTTTTTATTTTTTTTTATTTTTTATTTTTTCCATTTATTTTTATTAGTTGGAGGCTAAGTACTTTACATGGAGAAGGCAATGGCAACCCACTGCAGTACTCTTGCCTGGAAAATCTCATGGGCAGAAGAGCCTGGTGGGCTGCAGTCCATGGGGTCACGAAGAGTCAGACACAACTGAGCAACTTCACTTTGACTTTTCACTTTCATGCATTGGAGAAGGAAATGGCAGCCCACTCCAGTGTTCTTGCCCAGAGAATCCCAGGGTCGGTGGAGCCTGGTGGGCTGCTGTCTAGGGGGTCGCACAGAGTCGGACACGACTGAAGTGACTTAGCAGCAGCAGCAGCAGCAATTACTTTACAATATTGTAGTGGTTTTTGCCATACATTGACATGAATCAGCCATGGATTTACATGTGTTCCCTATCCCGATAGCCCCTCCCGCCTCCCTCTCCATCCCATCCCTCTGGGTCTTCCTAGTGTACCAGCCCTGAGCACTTGTCTCATGCATCCAACCTGGGCTGGTGATCTGTTTCACCCTTGATGGTATACTTGTTTCAATGCTATTCTCTCAGAACATCCCACCCTCGCCTTCTCCCACAGAGTCTAAAAGTCTGTTCTGTACATCTGTGTCTCTTTTTCTGTTTTGCATATAGGGTTATCGTTACCATCTTTCTAAATTCCATATATATGCATTAGTATACTGTATTGGTCTTTATCTTTCTGGCTTACTTCACTCCGTATAATGGGCTACAGTGTCATCCATCTCACCAGAACTGATTCAAATGAATTCTTTTTAATGGCTGAGTAATATTGCATACTGTATATGTACCACAGCTTCCTTATCCATTCGTCTGCTGATGGGCATCTAGGTTGCTTCCATATCCTGGCTATTATAAACAGTGCTGCAATGAACATTGGAGTACACGTGTCTCTTTCAGATCTGGTTTCCTCAGTGTGTATGCCCAGGAGTGGGATTGCTGGGTCATATGGCAGTTCTATTTCCAGTTTTTTAAGGAATCTCCACGCTATTCTCCATAGTAGCTATACTAGTTTGGCGTATGATCTTTTTAATGTGTTGTTGAATTCTCTGCTAAAATTTTGTTAAGGATTTTTGCATATATGTTCTTCAGTGATATTGGCCTGTAATTTTATTTTTTTATGGTGTCTTTGTCTGGTTTTGGTATCAAGGTGATTGTGGCCTCGTAGAATGAGTTTGAAAGTGTTCCACGACTATAATGTGTGTTAGTTGCTTAGTCGTGTCTGACTCTTTGCAACCCCATAGACTGTAGCCCACCAGGCCCTCCGTCCATGGGATTCTCCAGGCAAGAACACTGGAGTGGATTGCCATTTCCTTCTCCAAAAGAAACTATAGAAAGAAAGAAAGTGAGGTCACTCGGTTGTGTCTGACGCTTTGCAACCCCATGGACTGTAGCCTACCAGGCTCCTTCATCCATGGAATTCTCCAGGCAAGAGTACTGGGGTGGGTTGCCATTTCCTTCTCCAGCAACTATAATACTTCTTGAATAAAATATATAAGAAAACATACATGACCTCAAGTTTGGTAATGAGTTTTGAAAACAACCACCAGTGGCACTTTAGTCTCCCCTTTAGTTAAAAACTCACTTTTATCATATAGGCAACTGTGGCCAGGTCAAAACTGAATCACATTATCTCTGACAGAACAATTTAACTTTTATCAAGGAGTCATTTTTGAGAGAACCTGTTTAAATAGGTTAATAAATAAATATAATAGCCAGGAAAAAAAGTTTGAGTTGGGCTATTTCGAAGAAAAACAAAATTTCTTTTCCCACAGTTTTCCAAAATGTGACAACTTGCAATTTGCCCCATTCCTTCTATCTTCATTCACAAAATGTGTATGTGTGATTGCTTCTCTGACTGACACTGAGCCAAGCTTACATATCCATTTTATTTTTATGCCTTTCAATTTAAATTATTTTATGATGCAGAATGTAGTGATGAAGGGGTGCCTCATAGCCTGCAATATCTGGCAGTGTAATAGGTGTCAACAGAATAATCAGTTGTTCCCATGGCTAATTCTTGCCCCATCTTCTCACAGAAAGTTGGGGCATAAAAAGAAGATGATACTTAATTCACAGCAAGAATGAAGGCCATTTAATTGGATTAGCTGGCATCTCCCTTTCATTTGTCTCTTTTTATCCCCACCTCTTAATAAGCCCTCCCCCCCCCCCCACACACATATGGAGTAATAGGTTTGGCAGTTATGCAGAAAACAGAAGCTAATTTTGAGATGAACCTATTGGTTTGAATGAAGAGGACAAGACTACACACTGCTTCAGTCCTCTGGTATAAAGCATTGCATCTCCCTTGACCACCTCATTCTTGTGTGATCTCTTCACCAACTACTACCTCCTGCTTCCACCTGGACATTTGTGGGTCAGGTAGTAAGTGCTTTTTGTGAGTGTAAGTATTCAGATTGTCCTTCTGAAAGCTCAGGACTCAGTGGCCATGAGGTACTCTCTGACTTTCTCATGCAATCAAATTAAAATTTTACTTGACTCAGCGCCTACAAGTTATAACTCTAGTCTTTCTGTTTACATAACATCATTATAAATAAGGAGAATCAGAATACAATAATCCAGAGTGAATAACCTTTTAAATTAATGATAATTGAAAACAGACTTCATTTCTCACTCAAATGGTTGCTGTAGTCTAGTACCTTATTATATGACTAGCAATGTTTGAGCCAGAGAGGTATTATCTAGTGGAAGAATCTGAAACTCGTAATGAAAGTATTTGGGTCCATTCTTTCTCCAGGTAGCAAAGAGCACAACTGTATCAAACATGTACTGAAAGGCAATATTCTAAGCATTTCACATACATTTTCTTGGTATCTTGGCTAATGTGTACAAAACTCCTGTAAGCTGTTTTATTATTATTCCTGTTTTCTAGAGGAAATGATGGGAGCAAAGAGCAGTTAAACAATTCACCCAAGTTCCAGCAGTTAGTAAATGGCAGCATTCAGGGTTCAGCTTCAGCACACTGATCCTATTGCTTCAGTGTTTCATATAAGCTGGGGTGAGTTTTAAAATGTATTTATGGAATGGGCAACAAGTATCCAGAAGAGACACTGCACCTAATTTAGAAGCAGAGACCAAGGAGCCCCTGGTACACATGCATTAGGCATTAGCAGTGGATGGAGTTGAGGGGGATGCCTGGTGGTCCTGGCTGAGACCAGACCAGATCGATGGAAAAGAACAGAGACACTTAGGGGGACCTGCAGTTACCCACGAACCTGTACAAAAGTTCTTCAGTGTTTTAACAACAGGTATAACCAATAGTGGTGACACAGAGTGAATATCAGCTCTGTGATACTTGTACACCTCAAAATAACTAACCAACACAGATTTTAATAAGAATCTAGCAACAAATGGCAGCAGAAGCCATATTCAAGCAGTTTCTTTTCATTTCACTGCCTGTATCTTGTCAGCTATAAGCACATGGGAATATGGTCATTTGCAACGTTGAAGTCATTCCTGTCTTAAGAAATTAACTGGTTGAATATGAAATACATAAAGAGAGTATGTCAGGCTCTGGGTTAGTCTTAATATCTTTTTGCAAAAAATGGAGAGTTGGAGAATGCCATATATGAACCCTATTTGGAAAATTCCAGGATCTTCTCAAAATATCTGAACTTTGATAAAATCACAAAGGAATAAAAGACTTGCTCAGGTATGACTCACAGTAGCACAAAAGACACTTAGCTTTATAGGAAAGTTTTACGTTTGAAGAGTTTTCTCTTCCAGCTGCCAACAAATGGAGAAAAAGGATATATTTATTTACTGAGGGCAGAATATCCCCCTCAAATAGCAAACCAAGTTTTATGGAAGTCACTTTTCAAGTTAGTTAAGATTTTGTCAATTATTTGATGGGTTTTCGCTCAGGGATAAAATGTGTAGCTGTTATTTTTCTGGCAAAGCCAGCAAGAAGGAAATGTATGCTGAGGGAGGGAAAAGAGAAATTGGAAAATTGAGCTAACTTAATAGAAATCTAACATTTGCTGTTGCATCGAATAATTACTTTTTTTTCAGATCCCTTTGAAGATGAAAGGTTTTTGTATTAAAATTTTTTATTACCAGGCTATCATGGAGGGAAAAGAAATCTGTGCAATGTCTGTGCATTTCCTGTTTTAAAATACACAAGTGGTCTTTTGCCTATCTTTATTATAGTGGTTCTATTCCAAAGAGCCTTAATCTGGAAAGTAGATGACATAAACTTAAAACAATTGAGACTATATTAAGATGAGCAATGCAAGGAAAAAAAAAACAAACAAACTTGGGCTCAGTGTGCAGACATTAGACATTGTGGCAGTCTGTCCTCTTGCAAAGAGAAAGGCAGTGTTGTGTTGAGGATAGCTGTGGGGACTTGGCTAGATGACTCAGTCAAAAGCTTTGTTATTAGATGACTCAGATTTAGTAATCCTCAGCCAGTTGCCTTCCCGAGTGTATCTTCATTTTGTCAAAATGTTTGAGAACTGCTTCAGAGATTCTAATAAGTCCAAATGAGCATTAAAAAGGAGAGTCAGCCACAAGTATCTCCTGAGAAAGGTGCACCCTTCCTAGAAAACTCTGGATTTTGTTATGAGGATGCCAGCAGTGCAAGAATCTGGCATAACACATGATGACCAGATTGATTTTACATGCAGGGAAGTCAAATGAGTCCTCTAAGTGGCACGACGCTAAGTATACCCACATAGTTTCTGAGCATCTCTGCTCTCCGGTGCGCATTAAGCCTTTCCAGATTTATCCTCGGAGGCTGGCTGTTTGCCAGGATTCAGACTGTTCTGTTGTGCAGTGGGCTGAGTATTCCCAGGTGTCGGCAGAGTTTTATGCCTAGTCCTTATTTACAGTTTTCTTAGGATTGCTTTGAAGTGTGAACAATCAAGTTGCAGCATGCAGCAAAGTTCTTTCCACATGAATCCTTTATTTCACTTTCTATTACGGCTTGGACGCCTTCTCAAAACAGGAGTATTTATCTCTAACTCTTCAAATGCATTTGGAAAGATAAATTCTTTTGCAGAGACTTTAGAAACCATTTTATTCCTTTGTTGAGTAAGATAAAAATAGAAAGAGCCAATATTCTTCTTTCTTGACTTCTTTGAGAAAAGAGGAGTAGTTTAGCAAGCTTTTTCACTTACTAATTATTAGAATGTACAAAACATCCTGTGGCTTGGTGACCCTCATCCGAGATGAGACACACATGCTTCTTGCATTTAATCCATGCTGTGTACTGTTTGGAATTACTAGCAAAGTTCTAATATGACATGATGACTAATTTTTAGCTCTTAAGTGTCACAATTTGGGAAAAGGGAGTGTCTATTGTAGCAAGTGTACAAACCATGCCTTAGCATCCATCTTCCTAATGATTTTGTCATTTTCTGAAATTCCCCAGCTAAAAGTAGGTATTCTGGATTTCCGCCTCTTTATCCCCTCAGGATAAAAAGCTCTAACTAGAATTGTGTGAAGGGAGGCTACCAAGCCCACCTCCCCAGCTCACTTTGCAAACACCCTTTAGAGGTGACCCTCTGCAGACAGCAAGGCGCTGCCTCCGTGGATCTCCATTCAGGAAGCTCAGTAGACTGAGACAACCGCAGCCCTTGGGGTAGCCCAGTAGCAAATGTCAGACTCGGAATGGACTTGGCATTTCCACTTAAAGATTTTTTGCACTGCACATGTTGTCTCCTTGTCACCTGCTTCTTGTGTGTGCTTTCCAAAATCACGCTCAATGTTGTGAAAATAGTGGTCAAAAATAGGAGTGGTTTAGTGAGGGGAGAGGCTGAGATGGTACATAGCAGCTGGGTGACTGCACTACAGGCTGTATTTCTGTGTTATGCTATCCTGATCTGGGGCTCTAACAAATGTTGATTTATGGTGCCAGGAGGCCCCCAGTGTGGATAACTTCTATTCCTTTCAGAACTTTTTATCTTTATTTTTTAAATGTCACAATTTTAAATGATTTTTTTCAGAGTCAACGCCAGATTAATGATTCCTGGGAGGACTGTGCAGTGATTATGAGTCCACTTAACACTGGTGGTTGATGGCATATTAAACAATAACGCTGATAACGTGAAGCCATCAGTACCTATAGCATTTTCAGCCTGACCTCAAGATGAAATTAATATAGAAGACAAATAGAAGGGAAGCATGTGCTCAATTTTTTCATCAGGCTGTTACATATATAACAGATCAACATCTTCCTGTTCACACCACACCAGAGTGGAGGGAAATGCTAGAAACTTCAAGCCATCGATGACTTAAAATGGCTGGTGTCAAAGCCACTTTTATTTTTTATTTTTTTTTTTTACAGCAGATTGACCTGTTTGTAGCCCATTCTTAATAGCAAGGGAAAGAGTTTGGGGCTTTGGCTAGGAGTATACAAGTGATTTCCAAATGACATAGATGTAAAAATTCCATTTTCCAGCATTTCTCTTATTCCCCCTTCCTCCAAACACACACACATGCCCCATCAACTTCCACTGACACTTCTTCATTATCATGAAAAAGCCCAGCCAGTCTTGGGGGATTTTGCAAAGCATTATTCCTCTTTTTAACTCGGGCCCTCACTGATACCTCTACAATTTTTTTTTTTTCTCTTGGTGGGGTGGAATGTTATTCTCTGGTAAGAAGCAGAGTTTGAGTTTTTAAAGTTGTAGAGACAGTGGCTGCCAAGTTCATCTGTTTGACTCCTCTGGCCATTGGCATTCAACTAGTGGGTTCACATTGCGGGAGCTGAAATGCAATGTGACCTTTTTGGGTGAACAGTCACAAAGCCACACTGGCACATTTAATAGGGAGAAATGTGGGCTCAGTTTTCTGGTATGAGAAGATTGTCAGGAGTATGTACCTTTTTATTTCTTTAACCCAAACACAGCCTTTGTAGATTTTTTTTGAATGTTCAAGTCACACCTTCCCCTTCAAATGATAAAAGAATTCAGTGTGAAATTTGCTTTCTAAACTCCTGTGAAGGTTCTGTCGTTCTCATATAATACTTCAGGAGTATATACCGGGGACACATTCAATGGATTCCCTTTATGCCTTAATGATCAGATGCAGGAGGGGAATGCTGTATGGGATTCATTCTTATTCTCACTCAATTCTCTTCTCTCTATCATCTGTACTTATTTTATATTGACACCTTACTCTTTAGTAAAAATAAAAGCATGATATTTTTGTTGCAGGAGGTAGTACCTTAACACCCAATAAAAGTGTTTCCCACAGAAATTTGCCACTAGATAGTCAGGGATCTTATGAAATGAAAAATACTATCCTATGAAGTTCAAGTGGCAAACAGGGCTGGGTTTTGTGTTTTTTTGTTGTTTTCCCAGTTCAGCATCCAAACTTATTTGGGTTTGTGATGAGCACTTTGCTAATCATGTGTGTCTACTTACTTCCAAGATGCAAGATGCTAGATCAGAACCATATGGCATTTAAAGAAAATGATACTGTGACAATGTCAGCAGTTCTATTATAAGTCTTTTTTTTTCTTCTAGGATATATCAATATCTAGCAAAAATTGGAGTTATCAAAAGTTAGCACATGGCCTAGGAACTACATTTATTGAAAATAAATTTTGCAGAAAGGTCCTCTTGGCTATTTTTAAATGATAGTACTTCACCCACACAAGAAAGTGCATTTTTGCTTATTTTATTATTTCTGGCCTCATATGACTTAAGTATAGCTTTACTTTCAAACATTAGCTCATAATGTTGACTGGTGCCTTTAGGCATTTCAGGGATAAAAATAAAATTCCCAAGTTGTTTTGTTTGGAAAAGCAACTTCTTCCAAGCAGCTTCTTCATGTGCTGAACTTTTTCTCAATACATACTTTACAACTTTTTTTAAAAAGACAACATTCTCCTTCACATAAGGGAAGCAGGTGAATCTAAACCACATGGATGTCCTAGAGCTCAGCTTCACTCATTCACAACCAGATTCACCTTATATGAAGTATCTCAGATACAGAGAGATGCATGACAATCTCCTTAACATCAGGAATTATTACTAGACATTTCTTTATTTAAAAAACACATTTTAAATTAATGTGTGTTGTCAATATTACATGTCAGGGAAAGGGCTAAAACACTTCTATTTTGCTGACTGATTTATCACTTTCCATGCTATGAGGCCATGTTTCCAAGTTATCCCCGTAGTCTATCCACCTAGCAGAAAAATACTCATTCTTGCCTCTCCAGATTTAGCTAACCTAGGAGGATAGACATGCACAGAAGAAAGAGAAGATTAAGAATCAAAGCTCCAAAGATAACCAACCATGCCTCTTACAAGTATCCAAGAAAAATTGCACCAGACAAAATTAAGCAGACAAAGAAAGACTATTCAAGGTTATTGTAATGGGAGTTGAGATTATTGCAATAAAGGAGAGAGGCTGAACACAATTTCAGTGAAGCAAGGGTCAGGAGGATTTTTAAGGGCTGAGGTGACTTAGTGGAAAAGTCCTGGAGGACACTGTGGGGAGCGGGTCAATGTGATTAGGCCATCTCTATTTGCAAATTGGCACTTAAGAAGTTAGGTTTCTACCCTCCCACAGAGACTGGGAGAGAGGGGCTCTATCTTTCTTGACTGTATTTGAAAAGGATGGCTCCCTGGTCCTTGACAAAGACATGTCTGGGTTGCAAAACTGGCAAGAGACTAGGAAAAGATTTACATCTCCAAGAGGCAGAGAAAGTACAATTCCAAGTTTTCTAAAGTAAGTGTTCTGAGAAAAGGAAAGCCAGGGAAATACTCAGAGAAAATCCTGTCTAAAGTGTAGTTAAGCTAGGGAGAATCCTTAAGGCTGTTTTCATGTAAAGTCATATTGATCTGGAGGGAAAAAAAAAAAATCAAGGGACTAGGGACTAATCTTAAAAGACTTAAACTCCCAGTTTCCATGAATTCCTGGGTCCCTCAGCCTCACTGGTTTGCTCTTATTCTCTCCAGCAGGCTTAGAGTCAGAAGGATAAGGGTAAGGAAAACTACAGTGAGTACCCGGTTTTTTTGTTTTTCTGCTATATCACTTGTTTATTTCACATGGCAATTTCTGCTTCTGTCCCGGCAATCCTATCCTGTGAGTCAGTGAAGTAAGGATGATAATCATAGCTTTCTTAATCATTTTCCTTCCCAAATAATCAAGATCTTTGGCTTGAATCATCACCCAGGAACCTGACACATAAGCCCTAGGGCCTGGGGCAAACAGTACTTAGACACTAGCAACTTAACATTGTAGATCTCTCTTCAGGAGACACTTATAGCTAATATTCTTGAAAACCCATCAGCCACCTTCCCTTCCACCAGCTTGACATTCACTACCTCCATCTCCTTTTTCAAGGCACTACTCAGCTACCAAGTCTTTCATCTGTCGGCTCTGACACCTTTGTAAAAAGGCACGAATGACCTTCACCAAATCTGTAAGTAGAGATTTTTTTATTTTGCTATCCATATCACCCTCAGTCTTCATATAAAATCACCACTCATTTCACAACCAGCTCTTTGAAGCTTTCTCAGTTCTTGGATTCTATGACAATGCACTTTTCTCTTCTGATTTCTCTAATGTTTCTTTTTCTGTCACTCTCATTGGCCCCACTTCTTCTGTTGGTGCCCTGAAGGTAGAATCTCTCCTCCTCCCTCTGGTCTTGATCCATCACTTCCTGTTGGATCAATTCATCTACTTCCATAGTTCCAGCCACAACTTTAATCTTGATGACTATAACAACTGCCTTTGTGATGATGATTGAAATCACTACTTTCATAGTTTTCAGTTTCTATCATTCCCATTAAGCCCCAGGTTAAATGTTTCAACTGTCTCTTACACAAAGAGAACCTAGAGTTCTGCTAACATCTCAAACTGAACATGCTCAAAGTGCAGTGACATCATCCCTACCTCTGCCTGCAAGTCTTTCACCTTATAGTCTTCCCCTGTCTACACTTAACATTTTATTAAATTTCACTGATGGAGCTTCAGCTGACCTTCAGCTCTCAGCCACCTGGACCACTCCAGCCCTGCTTGATGATGCTCTGTGGTCTTACCCTTGGCACTGGACATTGTTCTCGTGCTGAACATTTATACTCACCTGTTGAAATTTTTCATTTTATCCCCTTTTCAATTTAAATGTTACCTCATTCTGTGAGCATTTCCCCATTTCTTGGACTACAATTAATTTCTTCTCATCCCTTATTGTGACTATTCTTTATAACATCACTAAACTCTGCTTAGTATTATAGTTTATGTGTGTACTCTTTCACTAAATGGAAAAGTCTTTGACAGCAATTATTGTATCCTATTTTCATTTTTATTCCCAAAATTGCCTTTCACAGTATAGGTCTTCAGGGCATGTGTGTTAAGTTGAAATGTTTCATTTCATAAACATGAAGTATTTCCATATGCAATCTAAACATATCTGGGATCTTCATGGAATCCTGAGTTGTTGATAGATCTTAGAGAGCTGAAAATTGAACGGATATACCAGATAAACTGGTGAGGTAGGGGTTGGAGGGGTGGTAATTATATGTTAGTGCATTTCCTGATATTTTACACCTCTCATATTCAGTGGATGATAGTAACTTAATATTTTTTAATTTATTTTTATTCGAGTACAGTTGATCTACAATGTTGTGTTGATTTCTGCTATGCAGCAATGTGACATAGTTATACACATATATACAATCTTTTTAATATTCTTTTCCATTATGATTTATCCCAGGATATTGAATATAGTTCCCCTGTGCTATACAGTAGCAGTATTGTTTACCAGTATTTTATTTTATGTTTCATGTTTTGAAGCCTTGAGAGAGGGGAGGTGGAAACAGCACCATGTGATATTTCCTAGTGACAGGAAAAGATCTGGCTCTCTTTGAATTTGTCTCCAAAGCCCATTTAAAACCTGAAGCCAATGTATTGACAATTGCAAGATCTCTGTGTAAATTCTTTAACCAGTTGCCTCTAAGTGGATGTAACTATTAGGGTCATCTCTCTATTTTCATGTGGAAATATGTGGCAGAGAAGGAAACTTGCAAAGAAATGTCATAGAAATTTCTTGTGAAGATAAGCAAACTGGCTGGATCACACAGACAGCATCATAACCCACTGAAGGAATGGGCTGAATAAGAGTGGAATACTGTCCTACAGAGTGGCTCCCAAGGGTTCTAGTGATGTTCCTGCAGAAAACCTACCTGAGTCACATTACATTCTGAGAGCCATACAGTCTCCCCACTTTGGAAAAAAATGCAGATACAACTACTAGTCAACCTTAGCAGCTAAAAATTATGACTCTTGTCTAAGAAAAAGTTTAGCACTAAGGCAAATAATATTATTCCCATCAAAACAGGGTTTAGTTGATAGTTTAATATCTACAATCAATCAGATACTTTACCTACATTTATGTTTTATTTTTATAACAGCACAGTGAAGTAAGTATAATTATCTCTATTTTAATTTGGAAGAAACTAAGGCTCACAGAGGAAAAAAAATTAATAGAAGATAAGCTTGAATTCAGGTCTCTGCAGAATGTGAACTCTTTTGACAATATTTTGCTGTTTCTCTGTCATCATTAAAGTGTACCAGAGTACTAAAAAATTACGTTCAATGTAAGATTTTGAACCTACTTGCCACTTCAAGCCTTCTATTTTTTTATAGCTTTAAAAGACAGATATATTTTTTAAGTTTTGAGAAATTAATACACCGGGAGTTTTCAAGGTTAGGATAACTGCCTTGTTCTCTGACCAAATATTTCTTGGACTTACACATGTTGGCAAGGATGGACTCAGACGTGTTTAACCTGCAGGGCCCAGGAAATAATGATCAGGTTATTTAACTCATTTAATTTCATGATTTCTCTTGCCAGAAATGGAAACGTCAGCATTTCCATTAGCCCCACCTATGTCTATTCTACCTCTAATTGATATTAGCAGTAGTCATGAATTTTCTCTTTTACTGTTTTGTGTGACAGCCCTTGAACCATCAAAAGTCATGGCTTTAGGAGTCTCAACCACCGAAGGGTCTGGAAATAGTATGCTAATTCTTTACCCAGTCCCCAGTCCTTGTCCTTAGGGTCTGTAAAACTATTAGACTGCAGAGTATCTGATGTATCGCTACCAGACATGACTGGTTTTTCTAACATCCCCTTCTTTCTGGGTCTCCTTACGGCCTCTCCCTCTGCACTGTGCAGTTTCTGTGCTTCTTGCCATCTTTCCCTTGAAGCTTAGTCTCCTTTACAAGATCTTCTGTGATCCCCCCAATGATATGGTTCAGGATTGATATTCTCACCTGAAAATTAAAAATCGGCAGAGTTATTTTTTATAAGTAAACTAACTTGACTTACCACATCTATCACAATGTTTCAGATACTGAAAACACTGACACTGAACCACACTACATATGAATTGGCCTCTCAAGCTACATGAACTTGTGACTCTAGAAGGGCAGAAATTTGTCTCTCCTATCTAAATCCTATAATACTGATTTATACCACCTACAAATTTTCTACTAATAGCAAGCTTTCTTTCCATCTTTTATCCGCGTGCACGCTAAGTCACTTCAGTTGTGTCCGCCTCTCTGCAACGTTATGGACCGCAGCCCTCCAGGCTCTTCTGTTGGTGGGATTCCCCAGGCAAGAATACTGAAGTAGGTTGCCATGCGCCCCTCCAGGGGATCTTCCCAACCCAGAACTGAACCCAAGTCTTTTGCATCTCCTGCACTGGCAAGCGGGTTCTTTACCACTAACACCTGAGTATTATCTAGATGAGATTGACTGTATATACACTCACATGTACATTTGTTAAATGGTTTTCACTTACTTCAAACTGTTTTATAATATGTTTTAATGCTATCCTAGTATTTATTTTAATTTTTCGTTTTTCATGAGCTTGTAAAAAAGTTTTTTTTTAAAGAACTCCGACTTTGCAATGCATGAAATGTGTTATTTCATTTCATGCATTCATTATCAACTGAACAAGAATATGAAGAGAAATAGGTGAATTAGGATAGATATTCTAAACTCCCAACTCCTCTGCCCTTCTTTTGGCATTGGCCAATTAAATAATTTCACAAAAGTTTTACAACAACATGTTGCTCTTGGATTAAAATGATTAGTCCCCTAGCACTTCAAAAATTACAAACTTTTGTTCATAAAGGCAAAATGTAGACATTACAAGGAAAACAATGCTCAGAGTGAAGGTGCTGATGAAGAACATTTTTAAAATAGGAAAGGGAGGGAGTTCCCAGCATCATTTAACTGAAGTAAAATGAAAATATTTGAAGTCTTTGAATAATGACAGTTTCATAATTAGAAATTAGTTAGTTAGACTGGATTTAGTTAGACTGGATCCAGTTTAGTTAGACTAGATTTCTAACTAAATTTCAGAAAGAGCCAGTACAAATAGCAAGTAGATGCTTGGGAGAGAAGTGTCCTTGAAAGCGGCCCTAGGATCACATGGACTTGATTACGATCCAAACTTGTCAAAACTTGTGAGACCACAAGGAGGTTTATAAAATGTTTTTCACAATGCCTGGAACATATTAGACAAACAGTAAACCTTGCACAATCCCTCCTTTATCCTTTATACTTCCTGCCATGGTGTGTGTGTGCGCACATGGGTGGTGGGGGGACGGACATTCCTCAGGACTACAGTATACGGAGAGCCTTCATTTGCTTTCTTGCTTTTGTTTTGTTTTGCTCTAAAAATCCAATTTCTATATTAATATGGGACAGTCTCCACTGGTGATAAAATTCCCCTTCAAGGAATAAGCAGGCTTTCTCAGAGAGCTGACACTGTAAAATGCAGATCAACAATTACAGGAACAAAAACCACCTCAGAAATCATACAAATTGTAAGGAAATGTTGTAAATAGAAAGATATGACTTCATTAGACAGTACTGGAAGTATTCATTTTTCAGAAATTTAGCTCTCCATAATTCTTTTATTTCTTTCACAAATTGGATAATTAATGTGAGTTAGTCAAAATCCTCTATGGTTACAATCTCTGTGATTCTTTAATATTATAACTCTATGGGCTCATTTCTCATTTTCCTCCATACCTCATTTAAGGCTTGAAGTCAGTGGGAATTACCCCAGGCAAGATGAATTAAAGACTATCTGCCTAATCACTTAAGGCAGACTGTCAATTTTTAGAAATTATTAAGTACATCTACACAGTCATATGAAAATGTGGGTTTTCGTAAAAACCCACATTTTTATATTTCTAATATAGATGGGAAAATTCTCTTTTTTAAAACTTAAAGCCACAAAAGATCATAGAATTTTGAAATAAGAGTCTTAGGGAATATTTATTTCTCATTTATTCAAAAAATAGTCTACCGAGAATTTAAGGGGCCAAAAATATAGCCCATTTGTCAAGTTATTTAATCTTTCTGGGTCTCAGTTTCTTGGTTGGTTGGGTAAAAAGGTGAACAAGATGAAGCCTGTGTACCTCTAAGCTGCAACATCCCACAGTTCTGGGCTGGCAACTTGTCAAAAGTTACCTAGCTAATTAGTGGCACAATTAAGACTACACTCCAGAAGCTAGAATTTCCTAGTTAACTCCTCTCATGTCCTTTGCACTGTAACATATTAAGTTCTTAGATTTTAAAAAAAAATGGATACTTTTTAAATCCTGAAAATGCTTCGCTATGTCTATAAAAGGTCACTTCTGGCCCTGCAATGCATCTTGGATAGTTACATATGAATTCTATTAGTTCAGTAGGAAAATAGTATGTATTATATCTAAAAATTCAAAATCTAAACTAATACCAGGTTCTTCTATGTATGACCTGCATTTCCTTTCCTTATTTTGTTTTTTACAAATGACATATCATTTTGATATCACTTACATATCTCAACCCTTAGAATACAAGCCTAGTTGGGTCCAAGGTTCTCAACTGTCTCAGGGTGTTTCAGGACCCAGATCAGGTGGCACTCCATGACAACACATCAAACTCATTTCCATATTTGTATAAAGGTAACAGCTTGTTAGTGAACAAGAAAAGCTACCTTGAAAGAGAAAACTCTCCTCAGTGTACATTGAGCCATATGCCATCCAACTTGCCTTGGGCCCCTTTTTGTCTGATTGTGTGGAGAAGATCATCAAGTCTTCCAGCACCATCCTGCCAGGGAAGGGTTATCCCCTTCTCTGCCACATAAGTTGCCTGAATGAGGTATTATATTGTTGTCAACAACAGAGTCAACTACATATGACAAGTCAGTAACCAAGCTCATCACACATTAAGGACGAGTCCTGCCAGCATCATTGTATCCCCCATAGCGACTTTCAGGCCCAATATAGACTTACACATGAGGCAGTAGGGTACTAAGAGTTTGACCTCTGGAGGTAGACCATTGTTGTTCAGTCACTAAGTCATGTCTGGCTTTTTGAGACTCCATGGACTGCAGCACACCAGCCTCCTCTGTCTCACTTTCTCCTGGAGTTTGCTCAAATTTATGTCCATTGAGTCAGTGATGCTATCTAATCATCTCATTCTGCTTGGCTTAAATCCTGAATCTCTCATTAGTTGAGTGTCCTTGGAAGCAGCTTTGATCATCTGTTTTCTTTTTCCCACTTTATTGAGATAAAATTGTGTATCTATAACGAGTAAGGTGTGTTGATATGATCACTGCCTTAGTATTAGCTAGCACCTCTATCGTGTCTCATAATTACCATTTCTTTTTTTGTAGTGAGAACATATAAGATTTTCTTTTACTTTAATAACTCCCATAATCTTTTAGGACATTCATTTCTGTAAAAGTAAAATCGCAACATTAGAATCCACCCCATAGGTTTGTAGAAATTAAAGGATCTTGTTTTTGTTCTAAACAGGCCATGTTAGCTTTTATTTTATTGTCATTGCTTCCTGTAGCTTCCAGTCTTCTACAAGAAAATCCCAGAAATAATGAGGGAGATGTGTATTCTAAATTTTATTTTGGTTCTCATTCTGTATCAGCCTAGGAGCAACTTCATTAAATATTATTATGCCTTTATTTTCACAAATGTACCAGGAGTTGTAACCTATGTTATAGAGACACATGATTATGTTGTCTTTATACAGACTTTATTGCAAAAACATTGATTGATATTCTCCAAAAATGCTATATAAGACATCAAGCTGCAAAGGTTTGTTTTTTTTTTTTTTCCCCCAAAATCCCTATTCTAACTACAGTAAAATCTCAGAATATTCTGGTACCAAAAATCTTTAATAGATTGATACTGAATAGTGGAGAGTAGATTGTCTGTGGATATACATATATATATATAATCTGACTAGACTAGACAAATCACATTCTGCCTACATTTGAAGCTTAAGGATATAGAACAGCCTGCTCATTTCCAGACTAACTTTTGAATATATGGTTTAGACATGTATGTTTGTGTTCATGTGTCTTTGCTCATTCAATTAAGTTATTCATTCAATTAAGAAATGATGTGCCTTATACTTCCAGATACTATATACTAAAAGTAAAGCTTAATTAACAAATAAGTAAACTGGAAAAACATCAGATGAAAAATCTTAGTGATTGCATAGAAAAATTATTAAAGCAATAGTTTTTTTAAAGAATCGTTTGCTGAGTCAATGAATAGTATCTTCTAATATAACTTGAGTGTTTACTTGATATTTTTAGAATGCTATCATCAGGAAAGTACTTAGCATTTTATCACCACATATGAAAGAATTTATAAGACTAATTTCAAATTTTTTACATCTTTAACCATGAAATATGCTTTAAGTTTTGAAGTATTTTAATTGTTGCAATATTTATTAGACTGTGTATTTCATTTGTTAGCCTGAAAAGATCAACTTCTCTAAACCTCTCATGACTTCAGACTCATCCTATTTAGCTCCTTAGGCTAAAATGCAGAAAATAAGTGCTGTGTTTTCAATCTCCCAAATGTTTGTCTTAGACTCAAGTCAGGTAGTAAATAATATGATATTTGTGAACACACAGTAATAATTTATCTCTCTGATTATAACTAGACTCTCTTTTACTTTTCCTTTTTGGGTCACAGTTATATCTTACACAATCCAGCAGAGGGTGCTTCCTTTTTAGGGTTGGATTAGAAATGAATGTAATCAGCAAAAAGTTAAAATCTTTTCATATTTTATTTCCAGTGGTCAATTAAGTCCCGTTCCTTTGCAGTTTTATGCTTTCTCAGATGTGTCCCAACAGTAAGCATCTTCCATGAAGTAACACATGTTTTAACCAACAAATACCTAATAACATGCATCTGGATCTATATGTGCAGGCTTGTCATGCTTGCTGCCTTGTTTTTCTTCTTAATGGAAATTATGATCCTAATCTAAAGTTTCAGGAATATTCAAATTCGGGGAATCTTTCTTTTTTTTTTTTGAGACATTGCATTTTCCCTTCTGTGGAGTATTGCTGGCATCCACAAAAAATCTTTTATTTGTAAAGAAAAAAAAAAATGTGACTTTCCAAAATATTCCACAACAAAAGCATGGTTTTATAACATGCCTAACATCACTGGCTATTCTAAGAGTAGATGAAAATGTAACCTCTTCTGAAGAGCAAAATAACCTGTCTTTAAGTAATATTCTACTTCCTAAGTGCATGGCCCTTTATTTCCTTATTACATAGGAGCAGTTCCTGAAATTATCATCTCAGGAGACTTTTTTTTTTTAATCCTCTTTCAACATGTCACCTAGCTCAGAAATATCTGGCCTTTCAGGATGGATCTGCTAAGGAATGTGAGGCTCTTATTAACAAAATGGTTTTGTATCACCCTTCTCAGTGAAGATAACGACAGTCACCACAAAGGAGAAAGCTGAGATAATCTCAGCTATCAAACTAGTTTCAAGGAATTTTCCCCTCCCACAATTTTGTATATGACAGTGCAGTCAATTTAAATAAATGGGAGATGTTTTTTTCCCTGAATATTTTCTAATCAAACAGATTTTTGCTTTTGAATCTTTCCTCCCATCCCTAATACTTTCCACTAGAAGTTGGACACCCATTTAGAAGACAGGCCTTTCTGGAATGCAACTTAGTAGGAAATCTATAAGTGCTGAAATAGCCCTTATTTCAAAACACAAGGCTAAGACAATGAGTTGGTTTTGGTGAACAAATGTTTTATATCTGTGTACAAAAAAATTGAGTACAGCTCTAACTTTAAATCCCATTAAAAAGGTTGTGATTAACTGCAGGACCTCACTGATTGTTCAGGTAACAGATTAACATGCCACAATGAAGAATTTCCCCTTTTTATTTACAAACAAAAGAGGATTTTATGTGGGTGGAAATTAGAACATTATTGAAATACTGGTTTCCTAAGCTTAAATTCTTTCACATTAATATAGATCCCTTATTATGTAAAATCAACATTTTTACAATTTTTTTATGGTTTGGATACATAATACATAATATTTTGTACTCTCCCTTCAAGTAGGTTGGTTTCTTCTGAAAGAATTATGTACCTACAACATAATGAGGTAATTAACTAGAAAACAAAAGGTTTCACTTCTGTCTCAGACAAAATTTGCTACTAAAACACAAGCAACACATGCTTTCTTTGGGGGACCATCTGCCTTGTCCTCCATGGTGGTTTTGTTGTCAGAAATCTCATATCATCTTGTATATCAAAAAGACCTGAGAAAACATGAAAAGGACAATTGAGGTGAAATACCCCATATGTTGTTATGTTGCTTTGGTAAATATTTTAGTAGATTTGCCAATGTGGTAAACTTCAATAAATCAGAATGTTTCTCCAGATGAAAATCACCGTTTATTTTGATTGACAGATGTGTTAGGGAAGAACTGCAAATAATTTGGTAGTCACATACCTTAAAAATTGTATTCAAATGTTCCCAAATATATTTTATTAAAATACATTTGAAAAATTCTTAACCAAAACAAAAAACAGAATTTCAAGTGTATTGCCCACACAGTGGTTCACAGAATCACATTAAAACAAAATCCCCTATCTAAATTTATCTTTTCACTGCACAGTCTCTCTCCATTTGAAGCCCTTTGTTATGTAAGACCACAGGAAGCAAGAGGAATGAAATAAATTGTAAAGAACCCAAGAAAAAATTTTAAAGATTATAAATTGACAGTTTGAAGGATGGATTTATCTTTGGAGTATTCCATTAGCCCTTTTCATGTTGAGTAACATACCATAATTTTGGTATTGGTTGCTGTAATAGACTGAATAATAGTCACCAAATAGGTCCATGACCTCATTCCTGACATCTGTGAATGTCTCCTTCTATGTAAAGAGATTTTACAAATGTGCTTAAATTAAGCATCTTCAGATGGGGAGATTATCCTAGTGAGCCCAGTATAATCACAGGTGTTCTTTCAAGAGGGACACTGGAAGAGTCAGAACCAGTTAGAAGAAAATGCAGTGACAGAAGCAGAGGGACAGAGATTTGAAGATATTACGCTGCTGGCTTTGAAAATGCAACCACGAGGGCATGCTCTGAAGGATGTAGGTGTCCTCTGGCATCCAGAAAGGCCATGGAAATGGGTCCAATCCTAGAACCTCCAGAAGGAGAATTGGCCTGCCAGTTCGTTTTAGGTTTCTGACCTCCTCCAGAAAACAGTAAGAGAATAAATTTGTGTTAAGTCACTAAATTCAGACAATTGTTACTTACAGCAGCAGTAAAAAAAAAAAAAAAAAGCGAATGCAATGCCTTTAGTTAATAACTAAAAGATTTCATATAAAAATTAAGGTATATATTTTTTTTCCCTTTTTAAAAACTAGAAAACCTGGCAAGAATTGGAGTGTCACGTCTTTCTTGTAGCAGGGGCTGGTTGTCCTGTTTAGATGGCATGTGTTCTGCAGTTTACCAAGGGCTCCATGAGGCTCTTTTTTTTTTTTTCTCTTTAACTTGGAAGCTGTTAGACATTTGCATTTGTGACCTCTGAAAGGATATTAAACTTTGCATTTTTACTTAATATTAATTTCACACTTCACTTTTAAGAATTGTATCTATTTACTATTATTATTTTTCAATGTTATTTATTGGTTTATTACTTGAACTGGCTCTTCATCGCCGGGCAGACTTGTTTCTAGTTGTGGCGAGTGCGGGCTACTCTCTAGTTGTGGCGTGTGGGCTCCCCATTACGGTGACTCCTTGTTGCAGAGCACGGGCGCTTGGGTGCGCAGGCTTCAGCAGCTGTGGCAGACGAGGGCTCAGTATTTGCAGCTCCTGGGCTCCAGAGCACAGGCTCAGTAGCTGTGGCCCACTGGCTCTGTGCTTCGCGGCGTGCGGGATCTTTCCATACCAGGGATCGAACCCATGACTCCTACACTGCAGGCAGATTCTTTACCACTGAGCCACCAGGGAAGCCCTTTACTATACTTTTTAATAACATTCATATAAAACTACTGATTCTGAGAAATTTCATTCCCATGTGCTTTGTCATCTCCCACCATCCATCTATTTTAGTCTTTCATTTAAACGTTCAATCTGTAGCTTGGTCCCTCTTGGGGGACCTCAGTGACGCCATCTGCAGTGCAGGCTGTGTACTGGATGCACTGGATTCTGGAGTGCTAAGATGCAGCCTCTGCTGTTCTTTTCCACTGCCACCCATCTCTTCTGCTCCTCTTGGGCATATTGGGCATTCTTGAGTATTAACCAATAGTTTCATATTCTGGATACTAAAAAGTTCAGTCCGGCCCAGCATTAAACTTTGCCCCATCCCCTGAGCTTTGCTCTGCTTTAGGCTGCAGCAGAGAAGTAGTATGTATGCGCGTACGAGAGAGAGACGTACAGACAGACAGACAGACCAACAGTGCTCCCTCGGGAACTTCTGAGGGAAAGGCCATCTCCTAGCCTTTCCCATCTTCTACAAGCTGCATTCTTTGTGTTCTTTGACTCCTTTTCTCATCTTCAAAGCCAGCAGCACAGCATTTTGCTTCCATCCTCACATCCTAGGAATATGTCTTGTATTTTTCCACTGACTTTTTTTCTTTTTAGTGAAAGTCACTCAGTCGTGTCTGAGCAACCCCATGTACTGTATAAGGGTCTATACTCCTCCATGTCCTGTACTGTGACCCCATGGACTGTATAGTCCATGGAATTCTCCAGGCCAGAATACTGGAGTGGGTAACCTTTCCCCTCTCCAGAGGATCTTCCCAACCCAAGGATCAAACCCAGGTCTCCTGCATTGTAAGAGGATTCTTTACCAGCTGAGCCACAGGGGAAGACCAAGAATACTGAAATGGGTAGCCTATCCCTTCTCCAGTGGATCTC
Source organism: Odocoileus virginianus (assembly GCF_023699985.2). Taxonomy (NCBI): domain Eukaryota; kingdom Metazoa; phylum Chordata; class Mammalia; order Artiodactyla; family Cervidae; genus Odocoileus; species Odocoileus virginianus. The sequence continues at coordinate 62,433,226 of NC_069674.1, read as the reverse complement.
CCTGACCCAGGAATTGAGCCAGGGTCTCCTGCATTGCAGGCGGATTCTTTACCAATTGAGCTATGAGGGAAGCCCCAAAGTATAGGATGCATGTGAAGTGAAAGTCGCTCAGTCATGTCTGACTCTTTGCAACCTCATGGACTATACAGTCCATGGAATTCTCCAGGCTGGAATACTGGAGTGAGTAGCCTTTCCCTTCTCCAGGGGATCTTCCCAACCCCAGGATCGAATCCAGGTCTCCCACATTGCAAGTGGATTCTTTACCAACTGAGCCACAAGGGAAGCCCAAGCATTCTGGAGTGGGTAGTCTATCCCTTCTCCAGGGGATCTTCCCGACCCAGGAATCAAACTGGGGTCTCCCGCATTACAGGTGGATTCTTTACCAACTGAGCTATCAGGGAAGGAAAGGTTTCTTTCTAACCTTGGGTTAAATAACATTGTGCATCAATAAAATTCCCCTTATTCTCATGGCATAACTTAAATGTCACTTCCTCTGAAATTCTTTTTCTATTTTCCCATAACACTTTTTACGTCTCTGTCATAGTCAACAGTACTGTTTTTATACATCTCTCTCTACTAGAAGTGTGTTGTTAGCCAAGTTTCTGGAGGGCACAGATACAGCTTCATTCACTTTGCTATCCTTTGTGCCAATCTAAGGCTTGCCTCCCAAAAATCAGTTTAAGACTATGGAGCAAATACCTGAGTTCTATTATTAGCTTGTACTCTTTGTGTCTCTGTTTCTTCATTTATAAAATCAGGTGGTCTGGAATATAATAGTATGTATCTGAAATAATCTTTTTGAAACATTTCCAGTAGTGTCTGCCACAGAAAGTGATATCATGTGTTAAGTAAAAATAAATGTTTGCTGAATTACATTTGATTATTATTACATGTGCACACTAATATTTTTAAAAATTAAGAAAAAGGACATTCAGTAGCATCCAAAAATGGGATCATTAAAGTATGCATGAGAAAGGATACAATTATTCAGAAAAAGTAAATTAATGCAAGGTGTTTTTGTCATAAGATAAGAGGAATAGAAATATGAGGGCATTTCTCATTTTGTTCCCCTGATGCTGATTCTGAGCACATGGTTGCCTCCAAAAAATAAAATAAAACTTCTTTGGTTGAATTAAGTCCATGGGACCACAAAGCAAAATGAGAAATTATCCTTTTAATTAGCTTCAATAAGTTTCAATTAAATTATTTTCTGAGAATTAATAATAGTTGAAGAATTTTCTAGGTCTTCCTTTTAAAAGAAACATTTAATTCTCTTTAAAAATCAAAACCATTATCATGAAAATTTCTTGACCAGAATAGAGAATTCTCTAGATAACGGCAATTTAAAAAAAATAGAATTAAGAAGTCTAATATTGTCATGATGTTTCTAAATTACTAGGATCATCATATAATTTGCCCAGCAGTAGTTCTTTGAGCAAGCCCCTTTAGTGCCAGAATTTAAGCAGGAAATTGAATCTGCAAAAAGAAGAATCAATGAAGCATTGTGTCTTGCAGCACTTACAGATGGATGGATAAAAGCTTAAGGATAAGGAATCATTGAATTTGTGGAGATAAGAGGGAGCAGAGGAGGCACTAGAATGAGAATCAAGAAGGGGTTCTTGTCTAGCTAATTCTGTACTTGATGTGTGGCCCAAGGCTTGTTACCTGAACCTCTTCAGATCTGGGCTTCTTTGTCTGAAGTTGAACTAAATAATTTATAACATCTCTTTTAGCTCTAACAATCTTTGTTTTTATGTACAAAGAATAGTATGTATAACTATAGTATTTTAGTGGTATTCTAAGTAGTTCCAAAAATATAACATGATATTTTGAAACTTGTTAATGAATCTCTCTTCTCTTTTCACATAAATGCTTGCCCTTTGAGGTCTGAAGCATCCATTTCCTTACTGGAATATTAGGATTTGTATGAACATAGTATTTCACTTTTGACATTCAAAATGAGATTTTTCAGCAAGGAACATACCAGCCAGCCATGCTATTATCTTAAGAGGATTTACTAAATTCTATCAGCTACGATTTATCAGGATAAAAAAGCTAAACCTGTAGCTTTGACCATATCTAGTTCTCTCATAATACAGAAAACAGGCCCCTCCAGACCATAATATCTGACTCTGGGGCTTTCTATTCTATGATACAGTGGAGATGTGATGTTGAGGTTTGAGGTAAAACTCAGTCCTTTAGGCAAAAAGGGAGTGTAAAGTTCATGGCCTAGTCATCTGTTCTCTCTCAGCTTCATCAGGAACTGGCCATTCTTATTGCTGATTCAACCGCTGTCAAGCATCAACTGACCATAAATCCCCCTAAGGGTGCCGATTCTTTGACCAGACAGACTGTCCCACGGTGCTTGGCTAGAGGGTCGCTTTTACAGCTCTATGATGCTACTTGGTCTGGCAGTCTCCCTGGCCAGCTAGATTCAGCTCCCTCATAGAGCATGCAGGACTGTTTAGGCCCTTCCTGCACCACGGGAGGTCAAGAGCAGCAGCTAGGGAGTATTTATTCACATTCTTGTTCTCTCACTGCCCATTGATGCTACTCCCTCTTCCTTCTGATAAACCTTCCCATCTGGCCCATCCACCCACAAGGTAGACCCTCTCCAACTCCCGACAGAAAGTAAAGGAAAAGACCCTTTGCTCTCAATTTACCTCTGCAATCTTCACCTCTCAGATTTCATGTCTGAAAAGGTAGGTCAGCACTCAATCATCTTCCACTTGTTTCCCTTTCCTCCTGCCCTCAATGTTTAAAGTACCATTGTCCCTCACCTCTACTTTATGAGACAGGATATTCTTTTCTCTTTATTCTAGGGAGAATTTTGCCTCAGTAATATCCTCCTCCTTCCTGATTCTAGTACCATAGATTAACTTTAATAGTGCACACGGTTTAGAAGGAAAAACTATCTCGCTAACAAGAGAATATAGAATTATTCTTAGATTATTAAATGCATTACACAAACTAGTAGTCTTGACTTCAGTTTTCCATAAAATGTTAGTACATGTTATAAAATATGTTTCATACACAGTTAAAAATAGAGGAAAGAAGTAGTCATAGTATATCTTGACTTATAAAATATATCTCCCAATATATTGTACTTCTGCTTTTAAAAAGTCAGAACATGTGGACTGGCTGTTTGAATATTTCAATTAGACACAGCTTTTTAAATATAAAAAATCCAGAAAGTACTGATTGTTTTCTAAATTTGAAGAGATTGTGAAGAGATCAGTCACAGATCTTCTTTCATGTATATTTGTCAAATCTGTGTATAGCACAGAAATACTAATAATGATAGCTATCACTTATTCAGCCCTTACTATGTACCAGGGCTTCCCTGGTAGCTCAGACAGTAAAGAATCGGCCTGCCATTCAGAAGACCCAGATTCAATCCCTGAGTCAGGAAGATCCCCTGGAGAAGGAAATGCCTACCCACTCCAGTTTTCTTGCCTGGAGAATTCCATGGACAGAGGTGGGCTAAGTCCATGGGATTGCAAGTAGTTGGACATGACTGAGAGACTAATGCTTTCACTGTGGACCAAACAACATGTATCTCTCATTTCATTGACTAGCTAGCTCTCGGATGACACAAGAAAAATTCAAAAATAGCTTGAAAGATTGGAAAAACAAGTAGAAACTTATGTGTTAGCAGTGATAAATTCAGCCAATAAGTAAGATACAGACCAATGTGGTAAATAATAGTAATGTCCAAAAAATGAAGCATTTATTCCAAAAATACTTGTAATTTGGTAGGAAACTGAGAATTACATAACAGCAATGAATTATAGAAAATTAAAATGCTAGGGAGTGGTTCTTCTGAACCTCCTGCCCCAAATTTTCTCTATATGCTAATTCTCTTATCAGTTCTTCTTCTTTTTTTAAGGTTTTATTTATTATTATTTTTGCCTGCATTGTGTCTTTGTTGCTGTGTGTGAACTTTCTGTAGTTGTGGCAAGGGAGGCTATTGTCTAGTTGTGGTGTGTCAACTTCTTGTCATTTTGACTTCTCTTGTGAAGCATCAGCTCTAGGCACATGGGCTTCAGTAGTTGTGGTGCATAAGCTTGGCTGCCCCATAGTATGTGGGATCTTCCAAAACCAGGGATCAAACCGATGTCCTCTGCATTGCAAGGTGGATTCTTTACCACTAAACAACTAGAGAAGCCCTCTTACTGATTCTTCTGAGAGGAAGGAGGGAGCTGTTAATCCGATGGGCTTGAGCATATTGCTAGTGATGTCCTGGAGAGCCAGGCCCCTCTTGCTGGACCATGAGAACTGCCTCTTAATAGATTGTGCTTATTTTCACTCTCACTTTCTTTCTCTAGGTGCTCTGAATTGGATGTTTGGTTGCCTCTAAAATTCATATGTTGAAGCCCAAATCCCCAGGGTGATGGTATTAGGAGGTGGGGCCTTAGGTTAATTTAATTTATGAGGGTGGAGCCCTTGTGAGTGGAATTAATACCTTGTAGGAAGAGACAGGAAGACAGGGTCTTGAGAGGATTGTCTGCATAGATAACAAAATCACCATGAACTGAGTGTTTGCTAATGTTAGAATGTAGAGAGCTAAGAGCTAGAGTTTAAGAAACAAAGTAAGTGTGACTAACCTAACCTCTCAGCCTAAGATCCAGAAAATAAATAACCCAATGAATAAACAAATGAGAAATATACCTCTACAAAAAAAGTGGAAAGTCTTGAAGAAGTTGTTAACTCTAGCAAAATACAAGTGACTGTGAATATAGGCAGAGTAGAAAATAAGAAAAAGTATCACAGAAGAGATTGAAATGGTGATGAAAAATTTCGATGAATAAAACACTACAAGACCAGGTCTTTCACAGTTTCTAATTTATAAAATACAGACAATGTCAGTGTTTTGAGGCAATTCAGATATATTAGAAATAGAAAAAAATTAAATAGGAAAGATTACTTAGCAGAAGCAGTAGCAAGCATCAACTTACCTGATAAAATTATTTATTGTAAAATAAAGAACAAGAGCATAATGCTTGCCATCCACTATTGCTCAGCATTTCTTCAGAGAGTCTTCTGTCTATAATATAGGAGAAAAAATAATTGCTATCATTTTGGAAAATTATCTCTTTCTGCTAGTAATATTACTAAATATCTAAGAATACCCAAAAGATCCTATTAAAAACTACTTAAACTTTGAGGAAATGTGGTAAGTGCCTGGATTAAGACAAATCTTTAAATACATTTAAATACTAGACACTTTTTTTATACTAGCCAAAAGAAGATAGAAATAAAAAAGGAAAACATTCAATTTTTCAGTAGAAATAATTGTAAAAATATTTGAGCATAAATTTAATATGAGAATGCAGGATCCATAAAACTGAAATTATCAAATTCTACTAAAGCTCACAAAACAAGGACAGAATAAATGAAAAGATATACCATGTTGTGGGAGTTGGTGATTTCTAATGATGGCTGCAAGAACAAATATCCCATGTTAAAATGTGGCATTAACTGTCCTTCCCAGCCCAAGCATTAGGCTTGTGAGTGAAGAAAATTGTAAGTGACTCTAATCCAGACATTATCTTCTGCAGTTTCATGAGAGAACCCAAGCCAAAACCTTTTATTCAAGTCACTCCCAAATTCCTAACCCACAGTAATTGAGAAATAATATCTAATAGTTGTTATTTTAAGCTGGTACATTTTATAATGATTTGTTGCACAGCAATGGGTGACTAGGACACATGAATTGAAAGTTTATTATAACAAATATACATTATCCCTCAAATTAATAAGCTAAATGCAATTAAGTAAAAAATGTTTAAATAAACACCCAACAGTGTTCTGTTTTTAATAAGATAAAAATTACTATCAAATAGTAAGTTCATGCAGATAACCAAAAAAATTTAAAAATAAAAGAAATACTTTTTAAAGTTATTAAAATACCTATAAAGATACTATGAATATAAGTTGACAAATATTAATTGAAGTGAATAGACAGCTGAGAGAGATTCAAGTGGGTTAGAAATTTAATACATAGTAAACATATACTCTCAACGAGAGGAGAATAATGATTAACTTTAAAATGTTACTTGTATAATTAGATATCCATTTGAAAGAAGGTAAAGCTGGGCCAAACTCCTCTTTAGATAAAATAAAGCCTTGTAAATGTAAAAATAAATAAAACCTTAAAAATAAATATTTGGATGAATCTTTTCAGTTATACATATATCCATCTTTTTCATATTCTTTTTTCATATAGGTTATCATAGAATATTGAGTACAGTCCCGCAGTAGATCTGTGTTATCTATCTTATATGTAGTAATGTGTGTATGTTAATCCCAAGCTCCTGATTTATACCCTTTTCCCCTTTGGTAACCATGTTTGCTTTTGTTTTGTAAATGTCTATAAGTCTATTTCTGTTTTGTAAATAAGATCATTTGTATCATGTTTTTAAAAATTAGATTGTACATATGAATGATACCATATATTTGTTTTTCTCTCTCTGACTTAGTATGATAATCTCTCAGTCCATCCATGTTGCTGCAGATGGCATTATTTCATTCTGTTTTTGTGTCTGAATAATAATCTATTGTGTGTGTGTGTATTTACATATATATATATATATACACACACATCTATATAAGTATGTATTTTTGTATACCACATCTTATCCATTCCTCTATTGATAGACATTTAGGTTGCTCCCATATCTTGACTATTTTAAAAAGTGCTCCATGAACATTGAGGTATCTTTTCTAATTATCAGTTCAGTCCAGTTCAGTTCAGTGGCTCAGTCGTGTCTGACTCTTTGCGACCCCATGAATCAGAGCACGCCAGTCCTCCCTGTCCATTACAAACTCCCAGAGTTTACACAAACTCATGCCCATCGAGTTGGTGATGCCATCCAGCCATCTCATCCTCTTATAGTTTTCTCCAAATACATGCGTAGGCGTGGGTTTGCTGGATCATATGGTAGTTCTATTTTTAGTTTTATAAGGAACCTCTATACTGTTCCCCATAGCAGCTGTACTAATTTATATCCCACCAACAGTGTAGGAGGGTTCCCTTTTCTCCATACTCTCCTAGCATTTATTGTTTGTAGACTTTATGACAATGGCCATTTATGACCGGTGTCAGATGATACCTCACTGTGCTTTAGATTTGCATTTTCTCTGGTAATTAGTGATGTTAAACATCTTTTCATGTGCTGTCTGGCCATCTGTATGTCTTCTTTGGTGAAATATCTATTTAGATCTTCTGTTGGCATTTTGATTGTGTTGTTTGTTTGCTTTTGACTTCTAACTGAATAAGCTGTTTGTATATTTTGGAGATTAATCTCTTGTCAGTCATTTTGTTTGCAAATATTTTCTTTCATCCTGTAGATTGTCTTTTCATTTTGTTTGTGGTTTCCTTTGTTGTGCAGAATGTTTTGAGTTTATGTCCAATTTTTTTATTTTTGTTTTGTTTTATTATCCTAGGAGATGAGTATAAAAGATAGTGCTGTGATTTATGCCAGAGTGTTCTGCCTATGTTTTCCTCTAAGAGATTTATAATGTTGGCCTTTCACTTAGGTCTGTGGTGCATTTTGAGTTTATTTTTGTGTATGGTGTTAAAGAATATTGTATTTAATCTTTTACCTGTAGCTATTCAGTGTTCCCAGCACCACTCATTGAAGAGTCTGTCTTTTCTCCATTGTATGTTCTTGTCTCCCCTATCATAGATTGCCTATAAGTGTGTGGGCTTATTTCCAGACTTTCTATCCTGTTGCATTTATTTATATTTCTGTTTCTGTGCCAGTACCATACTATTTTGATTTCTATAGCTTTGTAATCAAAACAGTGATTAAGTAACTTACAACAACAAAAGTTCAGGACCAGATGTCTTCCTTCACAGGCAAATTCTGCCAAATGTTTAAAGAAGAGTTAACACCTATCCTTCTAAAAATCTTCCCAAAAAATTGCAGAGGAAGGAACACTCCCAAGTTCATTCTATGAGGTCACCATCACCCTGATAGCAAAACCAAAGATAACACAAAAAGGAAATTATAGGCCAATATCACTGATAATATATCCTAATATGTAGAATAAGTGCTTGCTAAATTAGGATTTCTCTGTATCTCTCTTACACTGTGGCTCTCAGGGCAGTAACTCTGTGTGTGTGTGTGCGTGCGTGCATGTGTATATTAAATAAATTCATTCTACATTTTACTGACAAGTAATTTACAAATATGAGCTTCCCAAGTGGCACAGTGGTAAAGAATCAGCCCACCACTGCAGGAGATGCAAGAGACAGATTTGATCCCTGGGGTAGGGAAGATGGCCTGGAGTAGGAAATGGCAACTTGCTCCAGCATTCTTGCCTGGAAAATTGCATGAACAGAGGAGCCTGGCAGGCTACATACAGCCCATGGAGTCACAAAGAGTTGGACATGACTGAACACACACACAATTTACAAGCAACCATAAAATAGGTCACTCAGTTCAGTTCAGTTGCTCAGTCATGTCTGACTCTTTGCGACCCCAAGACCCGCAGCACGCCAGGCCTCCCTGTCCATCACCAACTCCCGGAGTTTACTCAAACTCATGTCCATCGAGTCAATGATGCTGTCCAACCATCTCATTCTCTGTCGTCCTCTTCTCCTCCTGCCCTCAATCTTTCCCAGCATCAGGGTCTTTTCCAATGAGTTAACTCTTCGCATCAGGTGGTCAAACTATTGGAGTTTCAGCTTCAACATCAGTCCCTGCAATGAACACCCAGGACTGATCTCCTTTAGGATGGACTGGTTGGATCTCCTTGCTGTCCAAGGGACCCTCAAGAGTCTTCTCCAACACCACAGTTCAAAAGCATTAATTCTTCGGCGCTCAGCTTTCTTTATAGTCCAACTCTCACATCCATACATGACCCCTGGAAAAACCGCAGCTTTCACTAGATGGACTTTTGTTGGCAAAGTAATGTCTTTGCTTTTTAATATGTTATCTAGGTTGGTTATAACTTTCCTTCCAAGGAGTAAGCCGCTTTTAATTTCATGGCTACAATCACCATCTGCAGTGATTTTGGAGCCCAGAAAATGAAGTCTGACACTGTTTCCCCATCTATCTGCCATGAAGTGATGGGACCAGATGCCATGATCTTAGTTTTCTGAATACTGAGCTTTAAGCCAACTTTTTCACTCTCCTCTTTCACTTTCCTCAAGAGGCTCTTTAGTTCTTCTTCACTTTCTGCCATAAGGGTGGTGGCATCTGTATATCTTAGGTTATTGATATTTCTCCTGGCAATCTTGACTCGAGCTTGTGCTTCTTCCAGCCCAGTGTTTCTCATGATGTACTCTGCATATAAGTTAAATAAGCAGGGTGACAATATACAGCCTTGATGTACTCCTTTTCCTATTTGGAACCAGTCTGTTGTTCCATGTCCAGTTCTAACTGTTGCTTCCTGACCGGCATACAGGTTTCTCAAGAGGCAGGTCAGGTGGTCTGGTATACCCATCTCTTTCAGAATTTTCCACAGTTTGTTGTGATCCACACAGTCAAAGGCTTTGGCATAGTCAATAAAGCAGAAATAGATGTTAAATTCCATATAACCAACTGATTTTCACACAACTCTTTTTTTAATTTTTACCAAACAGCTATAATCCATAGCAACTCATGGTCACAGTTGTCAAATTGATATAGTTCCAACTTGAATGTTGGTTGACATTTCATTTACATTTATGAATAAGAAAACATTGAAACAATGAACAAATATTCATGGTGATGTATTCACTAAATCAGAACTTCACTCATTCATCAGTAATATAAATGACTACTTAGCTGAATGGGATGATAGTTTTCAAATACTAGAAAAATATTCACCATGTAACAGCTACAGATATAACACTTTTAAAATTTAATCTGCATTGTTAATATTTTTCCATTATTTTCATAAACCCAGACAGACAATCTACAAAGCAATAAACCAAGCCCTGATGTGTAGCACTTACAGTATTTCCAGGGTTATTTGCTGCAAGTTACAACTGAAGTCATTAAACCGAGAGTGGAAAGATCGGTGCAACAGCCCAGCCTTGGAATTATTTTCACCATATAGATACAAGAGATATAAATAGCCTCAAGAACATAGTAGCAGTAAAATAGCAAAATAATTAGAATGTGATCACTTTTGAGTGCTTACTACCTTTGTTTTTAATTTACAAATTTGTAGAATTTAAATTTTAATAATGGATATGTTTAACAACTGCCTTATAAAATTCCTGATAATGTAACTATCAACTCTTCTGGGCTGAAATAAGCTGATTCCAGCATAACACTCTCTGTGCATAAACATTTAATCAGGTACAGACCAAAACAGATTTCAATGGAAAACAAAATACACAGGAAATTTAAGGAAGCAATTTACCTATTACTGAATGTATGAAAACTGGTTAAAACATATCACTTTCTCTTTGAAAATCTGTATTAGTGTATTTGTCCACTAACTTTATTAATTTTTTTAAATCACACATAATGTCATCAAAGATTTAAAGTTGTAAGTGTTAGGGAAAGGATTCTAAGTAGTTATAGATGTCAAATACTGCAAATTAAAAAAAATTAAGAATCAAAATTTCTCACACCATAACTAGGATGAAAAAGTGAAAGTTGCTCAGTTGTGTCTGACTCTTTGCAACCCCATGGACTGTATCCCACCAGGCTCCTTTGTGCCATGGAGTATCCATGGCAAGGATACTGGGGATCTTCCTGATCAAGGGAATAAACCCGGGGCTCCCACATTGCAGGCAGATTCTTTACCTCTGTGCCACCAGAAAAGCCCCCTAAATAGACTACTAATGCTAAGCAGTAGACAGTCTTAACTACTAAATTTGAAATGTATAATAGTCAATTTAAGAAAAATCATATTCCTTAGTAAACCTACTTTCCTTTCCAAACAAAATGCTGAAAGAGAAAAATGCCAAATTAATAACTAGACTGCATTACATCTTCAAATTTGGTGGTTTTCTTTGCCCAAAATAAAAAATTTAAAACCAGTATATTTTTAAATCCCTACCTTTTACCATTTTTCATTTCTGTAACTAAGAAAATGGATCTCAAAAGTAACTAGACTCATAAATCCAAATAAGATTTGTAAGCCTCTCCTAGGCATATATGTAAATTTGGTCATAGGTGTTTCAGTGGTACACAGAACAAATATGTTCACTTTTAAACTAGATTTTGATAACATGTAGACTCAGATAAATACATGTAAATTTGGACTAAATCACATAAATGAATGCAGCAGGCACAGCAGGAATTATATGAGAATTAAATTAGCAATGTCTATTGTATTTTAAGTATTTGATAAGCTTAATTTATGGTCATTAATTTATCGAGTGAAAATACTGAATTATTTTTCAAATTGTACTAAAATTCAAATTTTGCGGTTTTACCTTGGAGTCATTCTACTATTTAGAGAATTCAGTATATTTAACTGCAATTTAGAGAATTAAGACTGAAAGTCCAAAGGCAGCTACAACTAAATCCACTGTTTACCTTCATGCTCACATGGAATCTACTTTTCTTATATACTTATATTCACGTATTTTCATCATCTTAAAAACTTAAAAATAGATCTAAAAATTATGGAAATTTGAAGCATTAACCTACATTTTTATGTTCTCAGTCTAATTTTTCATACTGTCCTATGTATGTTTTCTCCAGCTGCGTTTTTAGTTTTTTTATTCTATTTACTCACCTTACTAGATTTTGAAAAGCTTGACAGCTATTAAAATAGAGAATGTCAAAAAGGTTACTTAATACCTTTATTAAAATCCAAGTCACTGAATTACAAAAAAAAAACAGAATTGTTTTATTCTTGCTCAATTTACTAACAGGCATCAGCTTTTGGCTGAGGCTTATATTTTAAGTAGTCCTTTACATATCTATTCCATTTTTTGTGTGTTTTATGGTATTTTGGACTGCTTGAACTTGTCAGCTTGAAAACTGTTTTCTTTGAAACTATGCAAAGAACTAATTGTTTGGCTCTACTAAATGAGGAATGATACTGCACAGTTCTTAAAAACATTAAATGCCAATATAATTTCTCCTTTAGAAAATTAATTTTTGTGTGCACTTTCAGTTGATTTTATTTGTTCCTAAGATAATTATTACTTGTTGGATGACTCAAATGACAAAGCTTGTCTTTTGGAGGTGAAATTTAAAACCATCTAAAAGTAAAAATACACAAACATGTATGAAATACACACACATGCACACAGTTCTAGTGTTTGAAGTCTTTTAAGATACTTCCTAACTCTTTAGACATTTTTACATCCTGAAAAATATTTTCATATTCTATTTTGTTCTCCACTATTAGAATTTGATACATGAGCCTCTTAAATATTGCTTTCAACTTTTTAAGAACCTTTGGTTCCTACAGACTTGAGTTACCTTATTATAGAATTTATTGAAGGCTAATAATTATTAGGACATGTGGTAGGCGGTTATCACAAGTAACATCACCCTACTGGCTCTATGTACAAGCTACAATAGGGCAAATGGTACAATTAGAGGCACATTCTTTGGTGCATAACAATAGAAGCCTAGTGACACTGCAAGATTAAGAAAAGGCTAAAACATCTTTAAAACTACTCATTACCACCAGTCAAAATGTGCATATTTGACCTTTATGGTAATCAGAAGACTCTCTGCTTATGCAGTAGGCAGCTAAATAATCGTCACTTTCGACACACAGTTTTCCTTGAAGTGACCTAAGGTTAACATAGTTGATCCTGAAGCTGACACAGACATTGAATCAACTCATCAGCGGTCACAGTGAAAGGCCACCATCTTCATCACCTAGGTTACAGTGACAGGATAAAAAGAGTGTTTCAGATTTTTCTCGGCAAGAGACAGTAGGACTTAAATGTTGACTGCTCTGTAGATTTCAAAGGTTACAAAATTACTTGGAAACCTCTCCCTGAGGTGCAGATTCACTCTGTGGTATGATAATCATGCAAGTTGCATCAAAAATAATTGCTTAGTTTATTACCTTGTTGTCTTATTAAAGCCTCCTGCTAAACTCAGACATCTTTTACTCTTGATGTCTCTTCTTCCCTATAGGTCTACTATTAACCCTACTCATTTTAATTTGAATATATTAACAGTTGCAATAGAGACTCTCAAAGCTAAATTATCTCCAAATAAAATGTACACAATGACTAGTGCTAAATGTAGCAATTCTAACATCAGAAAAAAACAAAGACCCTTAAACTTATGGAATAAATGAAAATCTCCCCTCATTGTCCCTCCCTTAAATCTTACACCTCCTTTAAATCTTACACCTCCCTTAAATCTTACACTTGATGATCTGTAGCAGAAATGGTTGTAATTCTTGAATAATGGACACTTAAATCCAAGGAAACTAATTTTTGTGTTGGGAAGCTTAACATTCTCCAGTTTTCACAGTAAAGCATCATATGAAGTAACTACAAGGTAATTATGTCATAGATGTTATTTCCCTGGTGGTTTTGGAAGCAGATGATGTTGCTTGTAGAAACAGAATAATTTAATAGCCCTCAAAATTGCAGGGGGAGGAAAAACTTTTTTCAAAGGTAGCCCAAATAAGATTTTTTAAGGCATAAAGCACACAGCTCCCCCATATTTGTGGCTTGGTTGGCACTTTAAAGTAGTCATTCATAATTCCCCCTAATGTATACAGTATTAATCTGTGTGTACCTAGGAAAGCTGGCTACTTCCCCTACTTCAAAGTCATTGCCTTTGCTATGAGACCTAGAAAGAGCTTCAGGATTCATTATGACATGTGGAATATATAAGCAATAAGGCATGACAGGGAGTGTGGTTATCATAAGATAATCACACCCCTGGGTCATTACAAAGCAAGAGGTGCAGTGGTGCACCCCCATCCCCCCTGGGGTGTGATTACAGCACAATAAGCACACTTCCTGCCATTACCTTATTGCTTTTATAAAAAAAATCTTTGTTGGGAAGTAAAACTGGTTTCTTTCTTTCTATCCTTTCTGCTTAATGAAGACAAAGTTGGCAGTTTACAACATTAATAGTACTTTCCGCAGAGTCACATAGGTTATATGTGTTCTGCTGTCCCTTTAAAACATACAGCTGCCAAGCCCAATAACAGCTCATCACTTTAAGACAGAACCCATTCATGGGTTGTGTGTTCAAATGATTCAAGTATAAGAAAAATGTGTGCCATGATCAGAAAAAGTCTCATCTCTCGGAGCAACTGTTGGAAGAAGTAATTTGTTTCAAAAGTTATTCTTTCCAAAATTAGAGACTCAGAAAATGTTCATAGACATGATTAAGCAAAACGCAACCTAACATAGTTGACAGACCAAGCACTGGGTAGTAAGGTATTCATAATTGCTGACTTTCCCCCATTTAGTCCCCCATCCAAATTCAGATGACAACTCAATTTGGGGTGCTAGATGAGATGCCAAATCCCATGGCTGTCATTCAAGTTGTAGCCTAAGGGTCCTATTGTGATCTTGCAAATGTACAGATTCTTGTCATATATGTCTTCCATTACTTAACACTGATCCCTTTTGCTTTATCTAATATTCTGCCACCAAAAGACAGACATAATCTCAAGTAATAATCTTCATCTGTAATCCAGGTAGGAGTTGTATTATGGCATTATATTCTTTGCATACATTTGAAACACTTCATAAAACTCCTGTATGAAAGATAGTAAGTCGATTTTATTTATTATTCCAATCTTATAGAAGAGTAAGCCAAGGTATAGAAAAGCTAAATTATGTGACTGACTCACTTAGCTCCAAAACTGGTATCCTAATTCCTGGGATAAACACATTTAAGAAGAAAAATGAGAGCTTTTACAGAAAATGATCATGGGCAAATCATTTAACCTCCTTTAGCTTCAGTTTCCTCCTCTGTGAAATAAAAGTGTTAAAGTAGCTCATCTGCATAATATATCTCAAACTTGCCATTTTGAGGATCCTTTTTTTTTTTATAGAATAGTATTAAATATCATGAAACAGTTAATATCAGAAGTTAGCTCCTTCCTCAGATACTGAATCTTCAAATAGTAAGTAGTTTGATAAGCAAAAGATATATATTGTTAATGAGAGAAAGAAATAGATGAGAGCGTAAATCACTGAAAATAAGAAAAATCTGACATCTGTTATGACTCTATTCATTGTTGATTTATCTGATTTGACAGATGAAGTGATAACTGTTTTCATTTTTAGCATTCTGTGATTAGAAAAGATCTACTGGGGGAAAAAAATCTGATTTAGGACAGATATCTATAGTAACTACAGTCCTGATGTGGAAACTTGAATAAATTCCTGGATAATTTGTAGGAGAGCACAAATGCAGCTCTACAATTTGAGTAACTTAGAAGAAATACTCTACTTCTAGATATTAATTATAATATCTCTACTGATTTTGAAAGGACCTCATGCCTAAACATAAGATATTCAACATCACTTGGTCAGTTCTATTTTTGCAAAGAAAACTTATGTCTTTTTTTGTCAGATTTGAAGGCAAAGATGCCCTCCTTACCAAGATCACTTCTCATTATTCTCAAGAAGGAAAAACTATTTTGGGGACACATCAGAGAAGGGAAATAGGGAGTCACCTTATATTGGTTATTTGTTATTCTGAATGAAATAATGGAGGTTATTAGATTAGTCATCACTATTTGTAATCTATTTACTAGGCAAGTGTTCTGTCCACTGTGGGTGTCTTAGCATAGACAATATACATCTGTGAGTAGTGTTCCATTTTACTTCAAGGAATTAATAAAATTTCACAGGGGGCTGCTACTTCTTCCCTGAGCCTCCAGTAGCAAAACACATATATTCCCTTTTCGATTACAGCTTCTTTCTTGGATTATAAAATATCTGTCCGTTATTATTTTTACAGAGAAACCCAAACCTTCTAGAACACTATGTCTACCTATAGTAGCTAAGTGGTTCTGGGTTTGGGCTTTTCCATCCATCCTCTCCATTGCCAGGGCTTCCATGTCATAGGGGTGTTTTTTTGTTGCTGGTGGTTGATTTGGCTTTTTAAATCATAATTTGGCACAGCACAGTTCTATGTATTCCTGAATTCTCACACCAAACCAACTGCCTTTGCTACCGTATTTGGAAGCATCTCCAATTTCACACACATCTCTACTGTTACACTTCTGAGTTGGATATCCTCTACCTCTTCACAAGGAAAGAGAGAAATGGAGAAGGGCCCCAGAATCTGGCACAATCACTTTTCCTCCCCTGGAGACACAACCCTTTATCCCTCTCTAAATCTCTTCACCGCAGGGTGGGGAAGTATTGGCTTTACCTGTTCTGAGGGAACACGCTTACTCCACAAACACGTTATTCGGGTATCTTGCGTTGCAGTGGATATTTCTACTCTAAAATTAGAAATTCTCTGATATTCCTCTAAGGTTAGAAATTGAGACACATTGAGCCTTTTAGTCTCAGCTATAAACTATGTCCACTTACCCCTACTTAATCTTTTGAGGTAGAAGATAACTTTGGAGTAAGAGAAAAGGTCTCCACAGGCTTCATGTTCCATACATCATCCTGATAGGAAATGAGGCCTTTGTAGTATCAGCCCAGGCGAACTGCAAGAATCTTTGGTGTTGGCTGATTGATCACTGAGTCCAAAGGCTGCAATGGACCAGCAGCCCACTAAAAAGCTACTATCCTATATAATCGTAACAACTTTAGATATAGAAACACAGAGACTTGACAAAATAGCAAAGTGCCAGAGCCCCTCACCCATATTACAGACTTAAATCGGTTTGCATACTGAGAGTCCCTTGAACAAAATAGGTTCAAGTGGGCCTGCATCATCTGCATTGGAGCATGGAAAATGCCTAGACCTTTCAGAACCATTGGCCGGGATCTGAACAATCTAGAATTCCAATGGACTGTACTAGTTAGAATGTAAACTTACCAGGGTCAGGTAAAAAAATGCAATTTCAACCTGGAATTTT
Organism: Odocoileus virginianus; assembly: GCF_023699985.2. Classification (NCBI taxonomy): domain Eukaryota; kingdom Metazoa; phylum Chordata; class Mammalia; order Artiodactyla; family Cervidae; genus Odocoileus; species Odocoileus virginianus. The sequence continues at coordinate 62,416,285 of NC_069674.1, read as the reverse complement.
TAAAAATAATGGTAACAGTGAAAGCTAGTTTGAATGCAGAGAATGAACCAGTACTATTTGTAGAAGTATATATTGTTTTATCACTTTGAGAAAGAAATGTTCATTGTGTATCGAATGTCTTTGGAAAAGTTTATACCTCTGAGGATTTAATTACACCTCCTGTAGTAGTGATTTGAAGTCATAAATAATGATAATGTTTTGACTCACAAAGATGATAATGAAAGTACTTATGTTTAAAATCATTTGATAATGCCATAAGTTAATGACCCAGTGATAGTATATTTATATAAAATACACTGTGATTCTAGAAGATAATTATTAAAACTTTTACTATATTAGTTATTAAATGAGAAAGCATAGTATAAAATTATTTATGTAGTATGATTACAGTTGTATATTAATATATATAAAATATAATGCTCCAAATTTTAGCAGTAGTTATCTTTAATATAACTATTAATAATAGTATGGATATTAAGGGCAATACCTTTTTCTTATTTTGTCTTTTTTCTGCTTTCTGCAATGCCTGATACATTTTTAAAACATTAAAATCTGTTCTTAATGAGTAAAGATCCATAACAAGATGGATGATTTTAATAGTTTTATTAACATAATATAGAACATTAGATAGACCATATGTTTTAATTACTCAAGCAGGTATAATATTCTGCATATTTATAACAATGTTTGCCTCATTTTGTGTTGATTCACACTAATAAAATGCCTCTGGATTCCATAGCTGACTGTGTGATTCTGCCATTTTTCTGAGATGATAACAACCATACCTAAACTTTTTATAGACAGAACCACATGAACTTTGATACTAATCCCAATTAGCATATACTCTGTACAAACTCATGAAATATGAGTCATAAAGTACATATATCACATATATACATGTTTTCATGTGAAAATGTGCTATTTAAATAGGAGTCTAACTAACTCCAGTACTCTTGCCTGGAAAATTCCATGGACAGAGAAGCCTGGTAGGCTGTATATAGTCCCTGGGGTCGCAAAAAGTCAGACACAACTGAGTGACTTGACTTTCACTTTCAATGAAAATTCAGTGAAGGAAGTAGTCATTGTAATGGTAATATAAATTGGATTGATCTTTTGGAAAAAAAAGTTGGATTGTTATATAACAATAACTATTAGAACGTACTTCTGGACTTTTGCTTCCAGCCCTGAGAAGGTAACAGAATTCTAATTTGTCGTCTTATAAAAAAACTAGAACACTGGAAATATATGTGAAACAACTATTTCAGATAATAAGCATGCAGTGCTGGACCAAGATGTCTGGAAAAGTGTATCAATGAGATAAGCTCTGTGATCATCTTAGCTTTCTGCCTAGAGGCAGTTTTCAAACTCCATTGCAAGGGAGAGAAAATCAAAGTCCAGTGGTCCCTCTGAATTGAGAAGACAGAGACTGGATTTCAGGAAGGATGAGGCAGCCAGAAATGGTGGCATCAAGTATCATATTGAATAGAGGTACAGAGAGAAAGTTACAAGAATAGGGAGAAAAGTTCCTTTTGAGTCTCTGTCTTATATAGATTTGTACATTCATTGGGAGAAATTTGAAAGGGCCAAGCCAAAGAATAAAATCTAGAGAAAGAACCATTTCTGGGGATATGGAAGCCAGAAAGTTGCTAGAGATTATGTAAAAGAATCATCCAGGTTCCAGTCAGCAGAGTGAAAGTATGGCACATTTAAGCAGACTTTTAAAGAATATAAACCAACTTTAGAGAAATGTTACCATAGAACTGTCTTCAGAGGGTTTCAGAACAAGCTCAGAGAAAATCAAACTAATCTCAAGCATGCTAACGTCCAGCCAGAAAAATGACCTTATCCTTTAAAGAAATACAGTAAAATCTAATACCCTTCAACATAAAATTTACAATGCACATAAAATAATTATAAACTGCTTCACATGCAAAGAAGCAGGAAAATATTGCCCAAATTTGGAGTAAACTCAGTCATTAGAAACAAACCCAGAAAAGAATGAGAGGACTATGTTAAAGAGATGTTGAAAGATTTATGATAAATATACTCACTACGCCCAAGAATTAAAGCAAACAAGAACATAATGAGAGAAATGTGAAGCAAAAGAAAAGAAACAAATGGACATTCTATCAATGAAAAAATGAAATATCTGAAATGAAATATTTGCTGGAGACTGTTAAGAGCAGAATACACCTTGCAGAAGTAATGACTTCTGAACTTGAAAGTATAGCAAGAAAAACTGAAACAAACCAAAAACAGAAAATAGACTGAAAAAGAAATGTGTAAAGGATTAGTGATGCCAGAGATTAATACTAGTGTGTCTAACATGTGTACTGGGAGTCCTACAAGGGGAAGAGATAGAGAATAAATATTTGAAGGATTAATAATTGAAAAATTTCCAAATTTGATTAAAATAGTAAATATATAGATCAAAGAAGCTCAGTGAACCTCAAGCAGAATTAGGGACAAAAAATTACATCAAGGATCATTATAATCAAAGTGCTTTTAAAATATAGTAACAAAAATTATTAAAATTAGCCCATTGAAAGGCACATATATACAGCAGAACCCTGATAAAAATTATATCAGACTTCTTGGCAGAAGCTACTACTATACATAGAGTAATGGTATAACATTTTTAAATGAGAGGTCAACTCAGAAATCCTAGGAAATCCTATTCCCATAAAAAATATTTCAAAACTAAAGGCAAAATGAAGACTTTTTCAGACAAGGAAAGGCAAGAACAACTTCAACACCATCACTTCTATACTAAAAAAATGTTAAAGAAAGTTTTTCAAACAGGAAGAATATTATACCAGATGGAAGTTAGTATTTGGGTTTACACTAAAGAATGAAGAGCACCAGACATAGTAAGAATATAGATAAATATAAAAGAGTGACATTGTACAGCAACTCTCTAGAACTGCTTACTATTATTTTTGCATAATTGAGACTTTATACCTGTTGATTAGCACCTCTCCATTTCCCCTTCCACTCAACCCCTGGCAACCACCACTCTGTCTGATCCCAAATTACTATCTCAGTTCAGTTCAGTCGCTCAGTCATGTCTGACTCTTTGTGACCCCCTGAACCAAAGCACGCCAGGCCTCCCTGTCCATCACCAACAGCTGGAGTCTACCCAAATCCATGTCCATTGAGTCAGTGATGCCATCCAGCCATCTCATCCTCTGTTGTCCCCTTCTCTTCCTGCCCTCAATCCTTCCCAGCATCAGGGTCTTTTCAAATGAGTCAGCTCTTTGCTTCAGGTGGCCAAGCTATTGGAGTTTCAGCTTCAATATCAGTCCTTCCAATGAACACCCAGGACCGATCTCCTTTAGGATGGAGTGGTTGGATCTCCTTGCAGTCCAAGGGACTCTCAAGAGTCTTCTCCAACATCACAGTTCAAAAGCATTAATTCTTTGGTGCTCAGCTTTCTTTATAGTCCAACTCTCACATCCATACATGACCACTGGAAAAACCACAGCCTTGACTAGATGGACCTTTGTGGACAAGGTAATGTCTCTGCTTTTTAATATGCTATCTAGGTTGGTCATAACTTTCCTTCCAAAGAGTAAGCATCTTTTAATTTCATGACTGCAGTCACCATCTGCAGTGATTTTCAGTTCAGTTCAGTTTGGTCGCTCAGTCGTGTCCGACTCTTAAGGACCCCATGAATCGCAGCACGCCAGGCCTCCCTGTCCATCACCAACTCCCAGAGTTTACTCAAACTCATGTCCATCGATTCGGTGATGCCATCCAGCCATCTCATCCTCTGTTGTCCCCTTCTCCTCCTGCCCCCAATCCCTCCCAGCATCAGGGTCTTTTCCAATCAGTCAACTCTTTGCACTAGGTGGCCAAAGTGTTGGAGTTTCAGTGATTTTAGAGCCCCCAAAATAAAGTCAGCCACTGCTTCCACTGTTTCCCCATCTATTTGCCATGAACTGATGGGACCATGATCTTAGTTTTCTGAATGTTGAGCTTTAAGCCAACATTTTCACTCTCATCTTTCACTTTCATCAAGAGGCTCTTTAGTTCTTCATTTTCTGCCATAAGGATGGTGTCATCTACATATCCAAGGTTATTGATATTTCTCCCGGCAATCTTGATTCCAGCTTGTGCTTCCTCTAGCCCAGCGTTTCTTATGATGTACTCTGCATATAAGTTAAATAAGCAGGGTGACAATATACAGCCTTGATGTACTCCTTTTCCTATCTGGAACCAGTCTGTCGTTCCATGTCCAGTTCTAACTGTTGCTTCCTGACCTGCATACAGGTTTCTCAAGAGACCGGTCAGACGGTCTGGTATTCCCATCTCCTTTAGAATTTTCCACAGTTTATTGTGATCCACACAGTCAAAGGCTTTGGCATGGTCAAGCAGAAATAGATGTTTTTCTGGAACTCTCTTGCTTTTTTGATGATCCAGTGGATGTTGGCAATTTGATCTCTGGTTCCTCTGCCTTTTCTAAAACCAGCTTGAACATCTGCAAGTTCATGGTTCACATATTACTATTACTATTTAATATACCTAGTATAAGTGGAATCATGCAGTATTTGTTCTTTTATGACTGGCTAATTTTTTAAGTTTTTTAATTTAGTTTTTTTACACATACATGTGTCTATTCTTTTAGCATTCTTTTCCATTTAAGTAAAAGATTATTACAGAATACTGAGCAGAGTTCCCTGTGCTATAGAGTATATCCTTGTTGGTTATCTACATTATTTAGTTTTTAATTTTTATTGGAGTATAGTTGCTTTATAATGTTTTATTCTCTACTGTACAGAAAAGGGAATCAACTATATGTATATACATATCACCTCTTTTTTGGGTTTCCTTCCAATTTGAGTCACCACAGAGCAGTGAGTAGAGTCCCCTGAGCTATAAACTAAGTTCTCATTAGTTATCTATTTTAAACATAGTATTAGTGTTAATACCCAATCCCAATCTCCCAATTCATCCCATTCCCCCCTTGCCTCCTTGGTAGTCACACATTTGTTCTCTGTGTCTGTGTCAATATTTCTGTTTTGTAAATAAGCTCATCTATACCAGTTTTTCAGATTCCACCTATATGCATTAATATATATTTGTTTTTCCTCTTTCTGACTTAATTCACTCTATATCACAGTATCTAGGTCCATCCACATCTCTACAAATGACCCAGTTTGTTCCTTTTTTATGGCTAAGTAATATTCAATTGTTTATATGTACTACATCTCTGTTCATTCTTCTGTTGATGAACATGTAGTTTGTTTCCATGTCCTGGCTATTGTAAATAGCACTGCAGTGCATATTTGAGTGCATGTATCTTTTTCAATTATGCTTTTCTCTGGATGCATGCTCCATAGTTAGATTGCTAGGTCATGCAGTAGTTTTATTTTTAATTTTTAAAGTAATTTCCATACTGTTCTCCATAGTGTCTGTATCAACTTTTATTCCCACCAACAGTGGGCTCCCTTTTGTTCACACCTCCTCCAGCTTTTATTGTTTGTAGATGTCATGGTAATGGCCATTCTGACAAGTGTGAGTTGATATCTCATTGTAGTTTTGATTTACATTTCTCTAATAATTTGTGATCTTTTGAGAATTTTTTGTGTGTTTGTTGGCTATCTCTATGCTGTGACTGGCTTATTTAACTTAATATCCTCAAGATTCATCCATGGTGGTGGTAGTTTAGTTGTTAAGTTGTATCCTACTCTCATGACCCAATAGACTGTAGCCTACTAGTCTCCTCTGTCTATGGGATTCTCCAGGCAAGAATACTGGAATGGGTTGCCATTTCCTTCATCCATTCTGTCATGTATGTGCAGGATGATAGAAAAACATGTCTACTTTGCTGAATACGGCAGGAAATTACAGGAGTTCCTTATATATTTGGATTTTAATGCCTTATCTGATATAAGTAGTTTTCAAATATTTTCTCCAGTTTCATAGGATTTTTCTTTTTTTAAAACCTCTGTTGGTTGTTAACTTTGCTGCTCTCAGGCTTTTCAATTTAATTTAGTCCCACTTGTCTGTTTTACTTTTCTTGCTCACATCACATCTAAGAAATCAGTTCTGAGACCAATACCATGAAGCTTTTCCCCTATGTTTTCATTTAGGAATTTTACAGTTGCAGTTTTGTATTTTGGTCTTTTTTTTTTTTAGTTGATTTTTGTGTATAGTATAAAATAAGGGTTTTATTCTTCTGCATGTGGACAAACAGTTTTCCCCATAATATTTGTTGAAGAGACTATCCTTTCCATATTGTGTATACTTTACACCCTTATGAAAGATAACTTGACTATATATTCATGGATTACCTTCTGGGCTCTCTTTTCTATTCTGTTTGATTACATGCAGGTCTTTATGCCAGTGGGGCTTCTCTAGCGGCTCAGTGGTTAAAAAAAAAAAAATCCACCTGCCAATGGAGGGGAGATTCAATCCCTGGGTTGGTAAGATGCCCTGGAGAAGGAAATGGCAACCCACTCCAGTATTCTTGCCTCAGAAATCCCCATGGACAGAGAAGTCTGCTGAGCTACAGTCCATGGTGTCCAAAGAATTAGACACAACTGAGCACACATGCTTTATACCAGTACCATACTGCTGTAATCACCGTATCTTTGTAATTTATTTTGAAATCAGAAAGTGTGATGCCTCCAGCTTTGTTCTTTTTCAAAATCATTTTGACATTTTGGGTCCTATGCAGTTCCATGTTAAATTTAGCATTGTTTGTTCTACTTCTATTTTAAAAAAGAGTCAATGGGATTTTGATCGGGATCACTGAATCTGTAGATCACTTTGGCTAGTATGGACATTGCAGTAGTGTTAAGTCTCCTATTTCATGAACATAGACTATCTTTCCTTTTGTTTCCATCTTCTTGCACCAACATTTTGCATTTTGTAGTTTTCAGTGTGCGAATAGTTTAACTCCTTAGTTGCTTTATTTATAAATATTTTCTTTTTTATAAATTTGTTTTCCTAATTTCCTTTTCAGGTAGTTTATGATTAATATAGAAACAGAATTGACTTTTATATGTTACTTTTTATCCTGCAACTTCAATGAATTCATTTCTTAGTTCCAACAGTTTTTTTTTTTGAAGTCCTCAGAGTTTTCTGTGCGTAAGATCATGTGATCTGCAAACAGTAACAGTTTTATTTCTTCTTTTCCAGTATTCAATACCTGTGTTTCTTTTTCTTTTTTTCTTTTTAGGCCTATTAGGTCTGGCTCGGATTTCCAGTAATATGTTGAATAGAAGCAGCAAGAGTGACCATTCTCTCCTTGTTCTTGATCTGAGAGGAAAAGCTTTCAGTTTCTAGTCATTGACTATGCTAGTTGCAGACATTTAAATGGCATTCTTTATGTTGAGTATCTGTCTTCTATTCCTAGTTTGTTAAGAGTTTTTACCATGGAAAGGTGGTTGAATTTTGTCAAATGTTGCATTTATTGAGATGGTCTTGTGGTTTCTTTATCCTTCATTCTGATGTATTACATTGATTTTCACATGTTGACCATATTTGCATCCCAGATAAATACCTCTTGATATTTATATTTTAATGAGTTGTTGAAGTTGGATTATCAGCATTTTGTTGAGAATTGTTGTGTGTATGTTCATCAGAGATATCAGCCTGTAATTTTCTGTTCTTGTGTTGTCTTTGTCTGAGTTTTGCTGACCTCATTAAAAAAGCTAAGTGTTTCCTCCTCTTTTGTTTTTTGGACACATTTAAGAAAAATTGGCATTAATTCTTCCTTAAATATTTGGTAAAATTCACAAGTGAATCTATCAGGTCCTGGGATTTTTGTGTGTTGGGAGTATTTTATAATTGGATCATTTTTTTAGTTTTATGTTTTTACCATATATAGGACTGTTTAGGCTATTTATTTCTTCAGGATTCAGTCTTGGTGGACTGTATGTGTCTAGGAATTTATCAACTTTTTTTAGATCATCCACAAGCAACAATGGATAGTATATAATAATAAAAGGGTCAATTTAATGGGGTCATATAACAATTATGAATATATATACACCCAACTAAATATATAAAACATGGATAGAACTGAAGGGAGAAAATAGGTATACCTTGTTTTATTGTACTTCATGTGACTACACTTCATAGATATTTCATTTTTAAAAATTTAAGGTTTATGGCCTCAGGCAAGTCTGTCAAACAAGTTTGCCATTTTCCCAAAATGTATTCACTTTGTGCCTTTTAGTCATATTTTGGTAATTCTTGAAGTGTTTCATACTTTTTTTATGATTGTTATACAGATGACTCTTGAACAACATGGATTTGAACAGCACAGGTCCACTCACATGAATTTTATTTTTTTCCATAGTAAATACTATAGTACCAAGCAATTTGCAGTTGGTTGAATCCAAAGACACAAAACTAGGGATAAAATGGAGCCATATATATGGATGTTTGCTGGTGATAATGTGTCTATTTTGTTTGTCAGAATGTTTCCTATTTTGGTATCTGATAGATTTAATGTAAGAAAATGCTTGTGTGAATTTAGATCATCTTATAAATATATTTATGTCTACTACCCAAAAAATCATTGTAAAAGATGATTTTAAGCTTTCTTGTTCAAAATTCTTTAGTTTCTAATTGTATAAGACCCAATATAAGTGTAAAAGAAAATAATTGACCATGGAATGATAAATCAGTATTAGAGGATTTTGAAGTAATCACTATTATTGCAATAACAACCCTAGAGTTATAATTAGGGTTAATGCTAATTAATGATATAATGTTAAAATATTTTTAGCTCCACTATAAAGTTCTACAATATTTTGCCAGTCTAGTTGAATTGTATATATCTCCATGCTAGCGTATAAAAAGTAGACTTCTCACTAAATAATTTATCATCTGAAATTCGATTTCTGAATTCTGTGCAAGATAATCCTGAAAGAGAATAAAAAATAAGAGTGTACAATAGAGCTATCATATGTGTAGTATAAAATCATAGAAGTCATCACTCTGATGCTTTCTAGTGAAAGACATATGCTAAGGAGCTTAATATTGAAGTCACATTGCAAGCCTGCCATGACTTCCTCAATACAAACAGATTAAAACGAACACTGTCAATATATCAATTAATGCCTAATTAACATATTTTCTGTCTTCTACTTTTTATTCCTTAAAAAAAATACAGTATTTATACATTAGGTGTTTTGTATCATTTAGATACCTTTATGCTTCCCTTGTGACTCAGTGGTGAAGAACCTGCCTGCCAATGCAGGAGATGTGGGTTTGATGCCTGGGTGCAGAAGATCCCCTGGAGAAGGAAATGGCAACTTACTCCAGTATTCTTGCCTGAGAAATCACTTGGGCAGGGGAGCCTGGTGGGCTACAGTCTATGAGGTTGCAAAGAGCAGGACACGACTTGAGCAACTAAACAAGAACAGCAGACATTTCAGAAAAGCATGAACCACTCATTACCCTGGGACCCCTGAAATGTCTTTCACCATTCTCTATATTGAATGAAATACATAAAACATAAATACATTATATGTATATACTGCTAAGTCACTTCAGTCATGTCTGACTCTGTGCGACCCCATAGACGGCAGCCCACCAGGCTCCCCCAGCCCTGGGAGTCTCCAGGCAAGAACACTGGAGTGGGTTGCCATTTCCTTCTCCAGAGCATGAAAGGGAAAAGTGAAAGTGAAGTCGCGCAGTCGTGTCCGACTCTTGGCGACCTCGTGGACTGCAGCCTACCAGGCTCCTCCATCCATGGGATTTTCCAGGCAAGAGTACTGGAGTGGGGTGCCATTGCCTTCTCTCTCTCTCTCTCTATATATATATATATATATATATGTTATATATATATATGTGTGTGTGTTTATATATATATGTGTTATATGTGTGTGTGTGTGTATATATATATATATATATACATATATATATATATATATATATATATATATGTTATATATGAAGGAACCAAGTCTTCCTTGGTAAAAATGATTGAACTCACTCCCTTGCAGTCTTCTTCCTTTTCATATTTCAGTGGTCAGAAAGAGTACCCATAAACATATGGCACTCTACAAAAAGAGAAAAATGATAGGCCCAAAACTGAAGAAAATACTATGGTAAAGTGTGCCCAGAAAAATAGTACCTGAAATTTAAAGTTAGAAATTAATGTCTACCATTATCTGACAAGATTAGAAGACTGACAGCATGTACTGGGGGGAGATTCATGTGAATAAACCTTGCACAGTAAGCAGAGTGAAGAATTTTGACTGACAAAATATTCAGCAGAATATTTTACAGAAGACAACCTCAGTAGAGGAGGCTCTTAATAATCGGGGTATAGACGTACATGACCCATCCTTTGCATGTATTTAAATTTTTCCCCAATCCACCCTGAAGCTTGGGTGGGCCATATGCTGTCCATTGCAGCAGGGATGGGAGCTAAGTATCATACCAACCACATAGTTTTGTCCTCTTGAAGGCTGATCTAGCACACCTGGAATCTCCAAACAAGAAAGAGCAGACTAAATAAATCCTTGATAGAACAGATTCATACCATTTTTGGGCATAAGGAGGACAGTTTTTGCCACCCTGAGGCTGGTTGAATTGAACCTCTTCTTTCAGATGGTGGCGGCAGGCATTTTGTCTCAGTGTTTTACATGCTGATATATATTCCCTGATTGCAGTGCATTCACCAGTACAATTCATGACTCCAGCTCTCTCCCAGCCTCAGTATCATTTTCCTCTCTCTGTGTACCTGCAGGTCTAGGGATAGAAATATCTTCTGATTGCCACCTGTCCTTTGGTGTTTCACTATTGTTTCCATTAACTCTTGATGAAGCTTTGTAAATCATCCATTTATTTAACTGTTTGGGTAGTCTTTTTTTTTTTTTTTTTTTTGCTTTCTATTTTCCATTTATTTTTACTAGTTGGAGGCTAATTACTTTAAAATGTTCTAGTGGTTTTTGCCATACATTGACATGAATCAGCCATGGATTTACATGTGTTCCCCATCCTGATCCCCCCCTCCTGCCTTCCCTCTCCATCCCATCCCTCTGGGTCTTTTGAGTATGCTTTTATTTCTCAATCGGGAGCTGATCATTAATGCTTGAGGTTATGAATGCATGTGTTTAGGCAGAGGATGTACCATAAAGTGGTACAGGAAATGAGTTGAGAAAAAAATCCAGAAAACAGGAAAAAATTACATTCACACCTGGATAGAAAAAAGTCAAATTGGTAGAAAGAAAAACCAAAATAGAACAAAATATAACAATCAGGACATTGACATTGATGCAGTCAAGATACAGAATGATTTCATCACCACAAAGATATCTCATGTTGCCCTTTTATAAATGCAAACACTTCCATCTCATCCCCACACCTTCCTTAACTCGTTGTTTAGTCTATCAGTCATGTCCAACTCTCTTGCAACCCCTATGACTGTTGCCCACCCAGCTCCTCTGTCTATGGGATCTCTCCATACAAGAATGATGGCATGTGTTGCCATATTTTCCTCCAGGGAGTTGTCCCAACTCAGGGATCAAACCCAAATCCTTTGTATTGACAGACTGGTTCTTTATGGCTGAGCCACGAAGGAAGCCCTTAACTCTTGGTAACTGTTTTTTTCTCTATTTTTAGAAATTTGTCATTTCAAATTAATATAAGTGGAGTAATATAGTATGTATAACCTTTATATAAATATAAGCCTTTCAAATTGGCTGTTATTACTCATACAATTCTTTCAAGATTTATCCAAGTTGTTGCATACATAAATGGCTTATTCCTTTTTATTGCTGAGTAATACTCCATGGTATGAATGTACTGTAGTTTTTTGTTTTTTCTTTTAAGCAAAATTCACAATAGTAGTAGAATTTATAAGTTTTCACAATCAATAGCCAGACAAAAATAAAAGATCATTATAATTGCAAGCCATGATGGAAACATGATTAACCTCAGTTCAGTTTAGTTGCTCAATTGTGTCTGACTCTTTGAGACCCCATGGAGTGTAGCACTCCAGGCTTCCCTATCTATCACCAACTCCTGGAGCTTACTCAAACTCAGTCCATGGAGTCATTGATACCATCCAACCATCTCAACCTTTGTTGTCCCCTTCTCCTCCTGCCTTCAATCTTTCCCAACATCAGGGTCTTTTCAAATGAGTCAATCCTTCACATCATGTGGCCAAAGTATTGGAGTTCAGCTTCAGCATTAGTCCTTCCAATGAATATTCAGGACTGATTTCCTTTAGGATGGACTGGTTGGATCTCCTTGTAGTCCAGGGGACTCTCAAGAGTCTTCTCCAACACACAGTTCAAAGGCATCAATTCTTCAGTGCTCAGCTTTCTTTTTAGTCCAACTCTCACATCCATACACAGCTACAGGAAAAATAATAGCTTTGACTAGACAGACCTTTGTTAGCAAAGTAATGTCCCTGTTTGTCAGTATGCTGTCTAGTTTGGTCATAGCTTTTCTTCCAAAGAGCAAGCATCTTTTAATTTCGTGACTGCAGAGACTTTGAAGCCTCCCAAAATTAAGTCTCTCAGCATTTCCATCGTTTCCCCATCTATGATTAACCTAACAGTATAAAATAATTGCATACAATTCAGGGGGTTAAGTAGAGTGATGTGGTAAGCGAAAGTGCATACATGCACAGGTTTTCATCTGCCCAGCCAGTCTATGTCTTTGGGTGGTGCATTTAATCTATTTACATTTAAGATAATCATCAATGTGTATGATCCTATTAACACTTTCTTAATTGTTCGGGTTTTATTTTATGTAGGTCTTTTCCTTCTCTTGTGTTTCCTGCTTAGAGAAATTCCTTTGGCATTTCTTGAAAGCTGATTTGGTGGTGCTGAATTCTCTTAACTTTTGCATGCCTGCAAAGCTTTTGACTTCTCCATCAAATGTGAATGAGAGTCTTGCTGGGTAGAATATTCTTTGTAGGGTCTTCTCATACATCACTTTAAATATATCATGCCATTCCCTTCAGACTTGTAGAGTTTCTGTTGAGAAATCAGCTTAGAACCTTATGGGAATTCCCCTGTATATTATTTGTCATTTTTCCCTTGTTGCTTTTCACATTTTTTTTTTTTTTTTGGTCTTTTTTGCATCTTTTTTTGGTGTTTTTTGTCTTTTTTTTGGTCTTTTTTTGTCTTTAATTTTTTGTCAGTTTGATTGCTATGTGTCTTGGTGTACTCATCCTTGGGTTATCCTGCCTGGGACTCGGTGTGCTTCTTGGACTTGGTTGACTATTTCCTTTCCCATGTTAGGGAAATTTCCAGCTTGAAGTTAATGTCTTCAAGTATTTTTCTTGGGTCCTTTCTCTCTCTCTTCTCCTTCTGGGACCCCTATAATGCGAATATTGGTGCATTTAATGTTATCCCAGAGGTCTCTTATGCTGTCTTCATTTTTTGTTTGCTTTCATTCTTTTTTCTATATCCTGTTCTGTGGCAGTATTTCCATCATTCTGTCCTCCAGGTCATTTATCCATTCTTCTGCCTCTGTTATTCTGCTGTTGATTCCTTCCAGTGTATTATTCATCTCTATTTGCTCTTTAGTTCTTCTAGGTCTTTGGCAAACATTTCTTGCACCTTCTCCATGGTCTTCCAGAGATCCTGGATCATCTTCATTATCACCATTCTGAATTTTTTTTTTTTTTCTGGAAGCTTGCCTATTTCCACTTCATTTAGGTTTTCTGGGGTTTTCTCTTTTTCCTTCATCTGGGGCATTGTGCATTTCATCCTGATTAACTTTCTGTATGGTGGTTTTTGTTCTAGCCACAGTGGGGTTGTGGTTCTTCTTGCTTCTTCTGTCTGCCCTCTGATGGAGGAGACTAAGAGGCTTATGTGAGTTTCCTGATGGTAGGAACTGGCATTAGGAAAAACTGGCTCTTGCTCTGGTGGGCAGGGCCATGCTCAATAAGGCCAATCCAATCGTCTGCTAATGTGTGGGGCTGCGCTCCCTCTCTGTTAATTGTTTAGCCTGAGGTGACCCTACCCTGGGATCTGTGGGCTCTGTGGTAGGATTAGTGATGAACTTCAAGAGGATTTACACCAAGGGGCCCTTTCCAGGACTCCTGCTGCCAGTGGCCCTGTCCCCATGGCAAGCCACTGCTGACACACACCTCCACAGGAGACCCTCCAGTGCTAGCCAGTAGGTTTGGGTCAGTTTTCTATGGGGTCACTGCTCATTTTCCCTGGGTCTCAGTGCAGCAAGATTTTGTTTGTGCCCTCCAAGTGTGGAGTCTGTTTCCCCCAGTCCTGTGGAAGTCCTATAATCAATCATATTTCAATGGCCTTCAAAATCAGATTCCCTGGGGATGATTCCTAGTCCCTTTGTTGGATCACCAGGCTGGGAAGCCTGATGTGGGGCTCAGAACCTTCACAACGGTGGGAGAACTTCTTTGCTCTTATTGTTCTCCAGTTTCTGGGTTGCCCACCTGGCAGGTATGGATTTGATTTTATCATGATTGCAGCCCTCATGCCACCTCACTGCAGTGGCCTTTCTCTGGACATGGAGATCTGCTTTGTCATGGGTTCCAGTGTCCTCCTGGTGATGTTGTTCAACTGCTAGTTGAAGTTTTGGTGCTCTCACAAGAGACAAGTGCACATCCTTCTACACCACCATCTTGAACCAGAAGCCTGTTTTTTTGTTTTTTTAACTATTCACACTTGAAGAATATCTGGGTTGATTTTAGTTTAGGGCTGTTGCTGCTGCTGCTGCTAAGTCGCTTCAGTGGTGTCCGACTCTGTGCAACCCCATAGATGGCAGCCTACCAGGCTCCTCTGCCCATGGGATTTTCCAGGCAAGAGCACTGGAGTGGGTTGCCATTGCCTTCTCTGTTGGGTCTGTTACAAGTAAACATTTTATAAATATAGATTTTTGTGTAAACATAAGTGTTTGTTTTTCTGGGATTAATGCCTAGGAGAGGATTTTATGGGACTAAGTCATTTGGTTGTAGCATTCTTAATTCTTTAAAAAGCTACCAAACTGTATTCATAGCGGCTGTGTCATTTTACATTCCAACCAGTACCGTATGAATGATTCAGCCTCTAGAAATTTCTTGTACAGAAATGTATTTTGTGGGGGGTACTCTTTTGCCCCCTTCTGATGCCTATGTCAGAAGCTTTCTCTATCTCCTTTATACTTTAATAAAATTTTATTACACAAAAGCTCTGAGCGATCCAGCCTCGTCTCTGGCCCTGGATTGAATTCATCTCCTCCGGAGGCCAAGAATCCCACGTCTCATCATTCAGCAACAACCTTTCATCTTGGGGGCTCATCTGGGATCCTTCAGGACAAGATGGGCCTGATAATCTATGTGAGCCTACTTCTGCTGACTCCAGAAATCCTGAGTCTGCCATTTGATCCTCAAGACAATGCCTTCCTGTCCTGGGTTCACTCCTATGCTGCATTCCACAATCTGTCTAACTGCTGGGTCTGTGGACCACTCCCTTCTTCATCCATGAAAGGCGTCCCATGGTGGACATCTCCACTTCAAGGAAAGGACTTTCTCCAAGTCTGCAAATACCTTCAACAATCGCATGTGATGCCTCTTCTTAAACTGATGACATCTAACAACCTTAAGATGGACTGATGTAACTATGGACATAAGTGACTTTTCATTTTGATTTTAACTTGGTTTAACGACTATTTTGCCTTACGTCTATAACTCTATAATGGGGTTTTCTAACCGTCTAAAAGTTTTTAATTTACAAATAGTTGTCCGAGCTCCTATGAGTGCCACAGCTTCCTCCAACTATCACTTGGAGCCCCTGGATCAGACATCCTCACTATGAGGATTAGGAGAATATGTTGCCTCACCAATTTAGGGATAGCACCCCTTGTCAGCTCGGAAGCAGTTATGGAATGAGAACGACGTCCCTTTTCCCTAGGCAACATAATTCTCCTAAAAGAAAATGGGGGAATGAGAGAGTCATTTCCTAGGCAGGTTGGTAAGAAGTCTAGGGGTCCCCAAGGAGAGAGAGGTCTGGGATATTCAAGAAGGAAGAAAGGAAAAACTTTTTTTCCTTTTTTTCCTCTACATTCCTTAGGATTATATAACAATAATGTATCCGGCCTGAGGACAGTCTTTGGATTAAACCCTCTGGCTAATTCTGTTATCTTAAAACATAAATTATGGGAGTAGGTCTGGTCTTTACAAGGGTGTATCCTGCCTGAGGACAATCTTTGGATTAAACCTTCTGGCCAACTCTGTTATCTTAAAATGTAAATTATGGGAGTGGGTCTGGTGAGGTCTTTGCAGCCTCCAGATATTCTTTGGATTCATTGGAGAGTATATAACTCCATTGCTAATACTAGCAAAGGGGGTACTCTTTTGCCCCCTTCTGTTGCCTATGTCAGAAGCTTTCTCTATCTCCTTTATACTTTAATAAAACTTTATTACACACAAACACAAAAAAAAGAAATGTGTTTTGTGTTATTATTGTTTTGCATTTTACCCATTCTGATAACAATGTAATGATATCTCATTGTGGTTTTAATTTGAATTTCCTTAGTGGTGAATGATGTTAAATATCTTCTCAGGTACTTATTTCCAATCTGCATACTTGCTTCAGTGAAGTGTCTACACTGTGTATAACACTGGAATATCCTGTGAGGCTGCATAATCATTTATAATGTAACTTTATTTTTATCATAAAGTAAACTCAAATCAAGGCAATGACACAGTCAAATAAAAAGACAGAAAGCAAGGTTAAGATTTCACTAGCAACATACCAGAATATTTCAAGAGTTCAGGGTAAATTCTGAACACTTGACACAGAAAATTAAGAGTTCTCTAAAGTTCAGCTCACTCCTCTTGGGTTTCACTGCTTTCTCTTCTTCCATGCACATTCTAGATGATTCTCCGTTTGGGGGCACTTGTATTTTTCATTCCCCAAAAAATTCTGCTCCTAGGCTCTGCTTGGCTGTCTCTTCCTGTAATCAGTCCTCAATTCAAATGCCACTTCTTCAGTGAGGTTCTCCCTGACAAGCCAATCTAAGTAGTCCTACTAGTCACTATACATGATTCTGCTTTATTTCTGTTACAGAAGTTGTCACAATCTCTGTTTGAAGAGTGGTAGTATGGTAGTATGTCTGATGTTCCTCCAAATTACTCATGGCTCTTTGAAAGCAGGAACTGTGTTGGTCTTGTTCACTACTGTATCCTCTCTGCCTCATGCAGGGCCTGACACACAGTAGGTATATTGTTCTTCATTGAATGATGGAAAGAGTATTGTTTGTTTATGCAGAGAAGCCAGAAGGTAAATTGAAGAGACTGTCACTAAAGCAAAAGCTGGAAAGCAAGAAAAATGCTTTGAGCTCCAGCAGGAGCTTCCTCCAGGAGGAAAAGTGGCTCAGCTGGTAAAGAATCTGCCTGCAATGCAGGAGACCTGGGTTTGATCCTTGGGTTGGGACGATCCCCTGGAGAAGGGAAAGGCTACCCACTCTAGTATTCTGGCCTGGAGAATTCCATGGATGGTATAGTCCATGAGGTCGCAAAGAGACATGACTGAGCAACTTTCACAGGAGGAAAAGAGAACTTGTAATGAGAACTTTATGCTTGATTATGGAGGGCTTTGACTTTTGAATGAGGTGATTTTAATTTTGCCTGGAGATAACTGGCATGTTTTTAACAAAGTTGACATAATAATACATTCTTTTGAGAAAATTAAGAGGGGATTATATCAAATAAGGATTGGAGAGCTCAAGTAGAGCAGCATACCAGTTGGGATTAAAAACTGAGAATACGACCATGAGATGAGAAGACCCACAAGGTGTTTGAGTCAGTCATCACAGAAAGAAGACTCAGTTTAGGGAAACTTGAAGTTTTCTTCAGTTGGGCCTGTGTAACGGTCTCATGATTTAAAACCATAAAACTGACAAATTTAGGAGATAATGTGCAAACTCTTCATTGTCATTGTTCTTTCATTTTTGTTTGCAAACCTGTTCCTTCTGTGTTGAGATGTTTTTACAGGCAAAACCATTCTATTTGACTGTTAATGAGCCTGGTTCCTTCCTGCTTACTTCTATGCAAAGTTATTTTTATTATTTTTAGTAAAACTTTTCCCTCTTTAGAACTGGGAAGATTATTTGTTAAATTAATCTAGAAAAGGCAATTTATTTGAAATAGAAACAAACCATGTGAATTATATTTATTTTTAAGCACTCCACTGTGTCACATTGAGAATATTTTGTACATTTAGTCCTTACTCTGTTTTAGTGCATCATTTCATTTCAAATAGGGAATAATGCTCGCTGGGACCCTTGATCTTCTTTCCTGGGAGGTTTTGTGGTTCATTGTTCGTTTTGCTCAATTCACGTTCCCACAGTTGTCTATGGCGGTCTAACAAAGTGGGGTCAGCCTAGGATAGCAACAAAGGAAATTTCTTGTGAAGAACTGATCCTAGCTCATCTGTGTTATTCACGCCCCAAACAAAAATTCCAAAACCATATACTGCCATCAGGATTTCTAGGCCAGAGTCTTTTTGCTCAGAATAATTGCCTTGATTTTCAAGGACTGTTCTGTGTTCTTTTCAGTCAATTCTTAAACCTGGCAGAATACTGAGCTTTGATTCTGACTACCAAGAAGCAGTTGCTGTAGAAAAACCAAATAGTCCTGACATTTCTGCTTACCAGGTTTCACTTACAGTTCATTTCAGTGTGTGACAATTAGAAGAAACAAGGGGGGGCTTTGTTTTGTTTTTTTCAGACTCATTTCAAGGAACACTACACACAGCCTTGCCTGCGCAATTGTTTGGTTAAAGAAAATGTTTATGCTCATATTATAGCTGGATTGTAATGGAAAATTGCTCTGGGTGCCAAACCCACCAAGAATGTTAATATTACCAAAGAAGACCTCTAGACTTGACTACTGTGCAATTTTTTGTTACTTCCAATATTTCAGCCTCAAGTTATACAGTATAACAGACTTCTGGAAGTAGAGCTGAAGAAGTCAAGATCAATTTATCCTCATTCTATGTCGATAGGCAGCAAGATGCTTTCTGAAATGTAAGGTAAATAGTTTCACATGGGAATGAGACAAGGAGATCCCTTTAGAATTTGGCTCACTGGCCTCATATTCACACCTTTGCGCCGAGGTTTACTCTATGGAGTGTTTGTGATGGTTATTAACATTGACTTGGAAGGTTAAAAAGACCGAAAGACACTGTAACTTCTAGGGCTGTTTTGACATCTCTTACTAGAGTTTCTTAGAAGGTGGTATTAGAGATATTATTACTTGTACATATTATTGTTAAATTACAGTATACCTCTCATTCGATTTCACATTAGAGAAAATTGAAAAATTCTAATAGACAAGGAAATTATTATCTAAGGACTTGCATGGTATAAACTAATCCAAGAAATGAATGATTCATCTTCAGTATGCATGAAAGACACCGTATTATTAGTCTAATACATAAATAACAGAAATGAATTATATCTATATGTGGCTTTATCAAGATAGATCAGCCTCTGGGATCATATTTATGAATTCATGGACATAATGTAATTATAAAATATTCATTATGGTTTCATTGTACAAAAGTGTAGAAATTACCTCAGTAGTAAAAGTTTAAGGGAAAAGCCCCAGTTCAGTAAAAGGATTTGGGCTTCTCCTTTTAGAGGGATTTACAGTACTCATCAGTGGTATAGTTCACATTAGCATCCAGTGACATTGCTTTGTCTGTATATATTTCTAGCTGTCAACAGAATGTCCTGAGGCAATCGCATCCTGATTCTATAGCTATCTTCTATTCTTTTATAATACACAAGGGTCTAATTTTCTATCAGCAAAGCATGAAATCATGTAAGAATGCCACATAACCAGCATTTGCAAACAAGTAGCACTTTTTCTACACATAAAAATGCTTCATAAAATAACAGATAAATTAAATCTTCTTGTACAAGAGCTTAGAAATCAAGACCTTTTACACAAAATAAGAATTTTCTGTACAGAGCTGACAGTGTCATGTAATTCAACTGAATTTGTTCACCACCTTACATGTTAATATGTGTGACCATGTCATTTTTCTTTGATTTACAGTGGAACTGTTTTATATCAGGAACGTTTTATGGTTACAGATAACAGGCACGTTAACTTCATTAAGATCAGTATTTAGCAATTATCAAATTAACAAAGTGATGACTGGAGGATATGACTTGTATCCAACTATATTAGCTTTAACACTCATTCAACACTGTGCAGGAAAAGGACATAGAAACCAAGTGTTCCTCTTTATTTATTCATATTTTGGGTACAGTGGGACAGGCAGTCAAAGTAAACATGAATCCTCAAAAATGACATTATAAAATATACCAAATGATGCATTCAAGATTTCTCTTCCCTCTCTGGAACATATCTAAGTTTGACAAACTGTTTGAAATTATCAATTCAATGATGCCCTTAAAAGGGTTAGCTTTGGCATATATTTAAAATACATTCAAGACATATGTCTCTTCTGCTGTAAAAACTACAGAAAGCTCAGTTTAACATCAGTGATATGACTGAAACTGCTTAAATTATCATTCTCTATATGCATCTCATATTTCCACAACTTCAGGGTATTTTTAAACACTTTCTACATAATGTACAATTTACTTAGCATGTGGCATTCATGTGTCTAGTTGTAAAATAACTTGTTGTAATTTAAGCAAACATGTTTTAAATAAAAGGTAGCTAAGACTTCTAATCTCTGATGTATTGAGTGCAGTGAAAGCTTCCATAAAAATGGATTTCACAGGCAGCCAAAGACCATAGAGGCTCCCATTTAGAAATATATTAATCTCTGATTTTCCCTTGTGCATTTCAAGAAAACTAACTGACCAATGTCACCAATGAGGCAATGCCATTGACATATTCTACTGAAAACAGAGGGTAGAAAAGAAAATTGCATCCTTTTTTCCTATAAAATCCTTTTCGTTTACTTCCATTTTTCAAAAATAGGCAGTTAATATACAACAAAGCTCTAGTTGCTTTTTAAAAAAATAAATTTATTGATTTATAATTGACATAAAATATTCTGCATATACTTAAAGGGTACAATTTGATAAGTTTTGGCATATGTGTAGTTTGGTGAAACCATTATTACAATCAAGGTGAATAACATGCTCATCACCCCTTAAAGTTTCCATGTGCCCCTTATACTTTCTGTCCTTCACCCCTCCCTGAGCCTTCACTCTTCTCAGGATTCTAAGTAGCAAAGTGTTTCAAAGCATACCTCTTAGATGCCATAAATAAAATGCTTTGCATAAACATGTCACTACATATTAGCTCATAATTTTTCAAGCTTTATATAAAATATATATTGTATGTCCTTTTTTGTCTGGCTTCTTCTACTTTGCACAACAATTTGAGACTTATTCATGATGTAGCATATATCATCAGTGTATTTTTTATTGCTGTGTAATGTTCCATTTTCTGGGTATACCACATAATTCATTCTCCTATTGTCAGACATTTGATTTGTTTCCAGTTTGGGACAGCTAAATCAAGCTCCCATGTGCATTCATGTATATGCCTTTATTTAGACATATGCTTTCATTTTCCTTTTGAAAATCACCTAAACATAGAATAGCTGGATCATATGGTACATACATGTTTAACTGTTTAAGAAATTGCAGAACCAAAGTGGTTGAAATATTTCACATTCTCCCCAGAAGTATATGAAAGATTCAGTTCCTCTGCATTTCCACCAATATTCAGTATGATCAGATTTTTAATTTGAGGTATACTTAGATTATATAGTAGTATCCCAGTGTGGTTTTAATTTGCATTTCCTTATGATTATGTTGAGCATTTTTCATCTGTTTGCTTGCTTTTGGTATATCTTCTTTGATGAAATGTTTGTTCCAATTTTTTGCCCATTTTTTAAATGAAGTTATTTGTCTTCTTACCGAGTTTGAAGTTTTTTATATATCTTGGAGACAAGTATTTTTATCAGAGATCTGACTCTTAAGTATTTTTGCCCAGTGTGTGGTAATAAAGACAACTTTAGCCCCCAAAAAAGTCACTGTTGTGACTCAGGAATGCTTTTGAAACTTACTCCTTTGCTGGAGAGTAAACTCAGCTTTCTACTCAAGGGACACTATAATTGAGCCAACAGACGCTTCCTGCCACCTACATATCCAGAAAAAAGATCTGAAATGGCAGATAATTATTTCTTCATCTTTAATTTTATCAGTTGGTCAGAAAATGGAATAGGTCACAAGATTACTTCTTTTATTTCCCCAAGTTCTATATGCCTCTCTGTTGAAAGCTTCCAAGTAATCATAACTGCCTGTTTCTATGTCCATATCCCCATGAGACTTATGTTGCTTGAGGAGAATGCCATGCCTTTTTAAAACCCCAAATCTCCATGATCTAACACTGCTTGGCACTAACATATACTCAACAAGTATGTAGTAAAATAATTAAAGGACCCCCTTCCTATATTGCCAGTGCATATGGCAAAAATCAGCTGACACTTTCAACTTACAGTTTCTTCCCCCAAGCAATAGTTATGTGGCATCAGTTGCAGACACCAAGCAGTAGCTCAAGAGAAAGCAGTTCTGAAGTCTAAAAGTGTCTGTTTACATGATCCTCAGCAAATAAAGAAAATGCATGTCCAACTTTGAAATAATTACTGAACCAGAATATGAAGCGCTACAGGTTCTTCTGTATTCTGAATACCAGAATTGGACTGGTCTAGAGGAAAGGAAATAATTAGGTTTTCCCCTGTGGAGAAAAGCAAACCTCTGAAGACTGTGAAAATCATGTTCCATAATGTTTAGGAACTCTGGCTACCATCTTGTCCTACAGCCATATTTACCCCAAGTCATTGCTTTAAAACTTTTCCTTTTCTTTCTCTCTCTCTCTTTTTTTTTTCCCTATAGAGTTCATCAGATCAAATGAGTACCGAAAAATCAACAAATTCCCAGCGGCCTTTTCTCTTGATGGGATAAATTAACCCTGTAGTGTCCCTCCTGTGGGCTGCAATCCCCTTGGAGTAGGGGAGCTGTGAGATGATTCCAGGGGATCCCTTTAGCCAAAGGTCTTTCAAGCATGAACCACAGATAGCATAATAAAGTCATTGTGTGTATGTATGTGTATATATATGTGTGACCCTTGACATACGTGTGACACAGCTGACCCTTGAACAATGCATGAGTTATGACTCCTAGAGCATGCAGAAATCTACTATGTTTTTCCCTTTAAGAATAGCCCTTATCCTGAAAATGGTTGATTATCATATATGGACACATTTGAGAGCACATTTTTCAGTCATTATTACATGCAAGCTTGTTTCAAAAGTTTAGCAAATGGCAAATAAATAGCAGTATAGTAAATGCAATTTGGCTGAAAAATACACACACACACACACACACACACACACACACACACACAAAGAGCGTTGTTAACTTGAGTCCTGGCTAATTTGGCATAAACACTATGAAATACAGAAAAATTTACCACTTGGAAAAGAATATGACATTTAATGGAGTAGATTAGGGAAAAGGGTTTTGGAATTTTAAAGAGCTAATAATTGATTATTCAACTGATGAAATAATTAAATGGTGCATCAGTCAAAAATGTTAATTTAGAAAATATTATAAGCTTCAGACCCAAAAATAAAACCTGGCATGTTTGCAGTTAAGCTTTCTCACCATTTATTACTGCTCTACTTTTCTACCATGTGGAGAAAAGTGTCAAGGAGAAAATATACTCAGGAATGATTGTAAAACCATGGATTTTAAAGTTGTCAAGAAGTTTAAGTTATTCTAAAAAGGGCAGAACATTTTATGAGTAAGAAAAGGCTTAAACCCTTGATAATATCCAAGAAAATTTTCTTCATGAATTTTGAGACAATTCCATCAATTAGAGGAAGAAAATAAATAATAAACCTATAGAATAAAAGCAAAAGCCTAAAGAAGTGTGGAAACTATGCAAATATTTTGAAAAGAATTAAAAGAATCAAAACTTCCTTGGCAGTCTGGCGGTTAAGACTTCGCTTTCTAATGCAAGGGGTGCAGATTGATCCCTGGTTTAGGGAACTAAGATCTCACATGCCTTGTGGCCAAAAAAATGAAACATAAAACAGAAGCAATATTGTAACAAATTCAGACTTTAAAAATGGTCCACATCAAAAAAATAAATAAAAAATCAAAGCCAAGTACTGGCTTCCAAATTTAGGTGTCTCAAATATGCCAAACCCAATTTCAAAAGTATATACTCAAAAGATGTTTATAGCATATAAAGGCAACATCTCAGCAGAATTGGTTGTATAAATTTCACTATCTCACTAGGAGTTTCAAGGAATTCTATCAGTAAAGCCAAAGTAAATAATTCTCCAAAGCAGATTAATCATGTGAAAAAGTTCCTTCATCCTAGATAACAGTAGAAATGGGATGAGAGAGGATTGAGAATGATAATGAAACAAGGGAAAAAGCAAAAACTTGAATTCAGATTTAAAAAAAAAAAACGACTTAAAATAAATAAGTCTAACTTTTGGTCTCTGTGTAATAACACTATCACGAATTCCAAACTTTTTTCGTCATGTTGGAGACACATAGAACAAGAGACTTTCTACTTGTAGCCTCAGGAAGAAGGAAGTCATCAAGGCATTAGATAACCACATCCTGACGGGAAACCAGTGCTGTCAGCAGCTACACTCCCTCATTTCATTTGGTGAAAGGAGAAGAAAGTGATCGGTCCCTCTGAGCACCCCTCCCCCTCAGACCAGCAGTGCAATAACTAATAGCGTTCAGGATGAAAGGAAGATGCTGACCACAGGAAAGCCACCTGGTGTCTGACCATCTGAGGGGACTTTCCATCCGGGAGACTGAATGGCTGTAGGATCATTATAAGAAATCCTTACATTCATGTGTACATCATGTCTTTCTGTACCTTAAGAAATAAAAATACTACTTCTGTCCTTGAAACAGGGCACTCGGCCTCAGAAAGATCAGGAACCCTGACCAGTCAATGTTTACTTTGCTCATTCACCCACAGGTATTGCTGAAGGGACTGATACACTACAGGCCCCTGGCAGGCTCCACCAGGAGAAAGATGAACTAGGCATCATCTCTACCCTACGGTGACTCTAGTCTGCTCTGGTGGACCCTCAGGCCTCTGAGTTGAAGACTTTGCCAGTCAATCCTGTAATTTAGAATGAAAAAAACCCAACACAATCCACGCCTTTCTCTCTCTACTTTCTCTCTGTGTGACAAAGAACATTGGCTTCATTCCCCACATCTATGCATTACGTTCCTTTTGTTTGAGAAGAGTGATCATTGAAAATAGCCCAACAGCCCTTGTAACCATGCTATTGGGTGACAGACAAACCTTTCTTCTTCCTGTTGTAATTGTTATTTTTGCTTTCACATAGCATTTTAGTCTACATAATGGTTACTTTACAGAACATATAATTCGAGCTGCAGAACAATGAATTCCTATAACATGAAATGTGTTGCTTGGAAGTCTTCTGACGCACTGTTATACACTAGTCCATTCTCACTGCAGATAGGGTGTCAGCAAAGGAGAACCAATTGTACTTTCAAAAATTTCAGTGTGAGAAATTTCACAACATGAACCTGTGTCACTTCTCTAATTCTGACCTAGACAGGAAATTTTTGGCTAACTTCTACCCCTTGTGTTTTAGGTAAGCCTTCTTCCTTCTAGCCAAATTTGCTGTTGCTCCTTCCAACAGCAAATCATTCCTTGTAATTTATTGTTTCCTTTAAAACAATACTATTTATTATGGCTGCATAAAATCAAATAATATTTACTGTGCCCCATGTCAAATTCGATAATAATTGGTCTCTCTCTAAAATAGTGAATAACATATTACCTCAGAATTCAAGTATATTCTTTTACCAGTTGAGTATTTCAGTTTCACAGAAAAGAAGTTTAGCTTTTTCATAATGTCAAAAAAAAAAAAAAAAAAAACAGAGCATTTCAAATGTCTAGATAATTTCTACAATTTCTAGAAGACATTTTTCAAAATTCTGTGTATAATGTAAGGACTAGGGAATGGAAATTTAAAACTTTGTATTTGTGAATTTGATGCTAGCAGTAATGAAAAAGGTTCAATTTCACTCTGTTGATTAAAAAAAGAATATTGCAAAATGATTTTTTTAAACCACCTGCTAAATTTGCAAAAATTATCAAAATAACCAGGGTCCTAAAGTTCAAAATTTATTCCAAAAATAATTTATATGCCTGAAAAAATAGATTATTTAAAAATAATTTGAAGTGGAGAAGAGTCGGGGAGAAAATTTTATATTTCTATGTGAATTGCTAATTTTAAAAAACAAAAGTAGTATTATGATGTAAGTATAAGTCCCAGGGAAACTGTTTGTTCCTATAGCTGTGCTTTTTAAAGCTACCTTAATGATTGCTTTGCAAAGTTGATTGTTATCATCATTCCCAAGAAGGAGTCTGACATTTTATCAATATCGCAGCATTTTCAAGGAACATGGGAAATAGCAGTAAGCTACTTCCAAGGATCGTTTAGTAGGCAGAGAATTAAACTGACAATTAACCATCAAAAACATAAGCAGTTGCTCATATCAGATTCAGTCCAGTCAAGCTATTCCGAGTGTTTATAAACTGTAGATTCAGAGCAGATGTATACATATCTTCCTAATTTACCATCTTAGAGACGTTGTGCACTTTTTCTCAGAACATTCTAAAATCTCATGGCAGGGTTTTTATTATATGCAAATTAGAGCATTTGATTAGGTCCTGAGGCAGCTTCACCTGGGTGTTCAGAGGAATAGCAATGGGAAGTGAGGAAGAATATTTCATCACTGAAGTGTGTGTTCCCTTGGGGGACATCACATTTGATTTTGACATTTATTTGTCCTGTGCTTTAAAGGACAAAACTACAATTACACTTTTTTTTATTCTATGTAGTGGGCATGGTGTCAGAAAAAATTAAATCAGAGATAGTATGTTTGCACACAAAACAAACTCTAAAACCAAAATTAGTGAATAAATCCCCAGTTAAAATCATAGTGTATTAAAACAATACTGTTTGACTAATGCACAATATTGAGTGTGTATGAAAGACATCCATGAGAAGCCAACCTCAAGAAGCAGGACTGCATCCATTGCAGTGTTGTCATGACTCTGTAGCTAAAACAATGTGTGTTCAATACTTGATTAATAAGTTCCTATTTGCCCGAAACAAGCATGTTCCCTGATAGTTGACTTGGTTACTACAACAATAAATAAATGTCAAAATATGTTTGGTTGAATTTAAGGTTTTTGCAATCTATTTTAAATCTGAAACCTATAGCAGTTTATTTTCTCTATCATAAAATCATTTATAAGCACATGAGTAGTTACACTCATCGTTTTCACAGTTGACTTGGCATTAAAAGGAGCTGGAAAAATTATTTCATCTGTCCATTTATCAAAATACAAATACCTTTGCAAATCATTATCCTGAGCAAAAAAACAAGGTAAGAAAGAGGATAGACATTGGTAGCTACATTTTTACTTAAGGATGGAGTTAGTCCTTATTGCCTAAATATCAATCGTAAACAATTCACTGTGCCTGTGGGCTCCGTTGTGTCTGACCCTTTACGACCCCATGGACTGTAGCCCACTAGGCTCCACGGTCCATGGAATTTCCCAGGCAAGAGTACTGGACTGGGTTGCCATTTCCTCCTCCAGGGTGTCTTTGCAACCCAGGGATCAACCCATGTCTCCTGCATTGGCAGACAGATTCTTTACCATTGTGCCATCCAGGAAGCCCAATTCACTGAAGAGCTACAAATTAAAATTTTCCTGGAAATATTCTAAAATATGTCTCTTCCCAAATCAATGATTTCTCTGTGTCTCTTTAACCAAAGAAGTTAGTTGCAAAGCCTATTCTTATTTAGATAGCCAAATAAAACTAAAGTTACAAACCTCTCAAATATTCTAAAATTAGTAAATTTTTATATCAATTACCTTTTTCTATTTTATTTTTTAATTGAAGTAAAGTTGATTTACAATGTGTGTTAGCTTCTTCTGACAACAAAATGACTCAGTTATATATATATATATATACACACACACACACACACATTATCTTTTGTATTTTTTTCCCATTATGGTTTATTCTAGGATATGGAATGTAGTTCTCTGTGCTGTACAGTAGGACCTTGCTGTTTATCCATTCTATATGTGATAGTTTGCATCTTCTAACCCCATGCTTCCAGTCTATCCCTCCCCCAACCCCTCTCCCCCTTGGCAACTACATCTGTTCTCTGTATCTGTGAGTCCGTTTCTGTACCTTAGGTAGGTTCATTTGTGCTTCCTTTAGATTACACATACAAATGATATAATATGGCATTAGTCTTTCTCTTTCTGACTTACTTCATTTAGTATGATAATCTCTAGTTGCATTCATGCTGCTGAAAATGGCATTCTTCTTTATGGCTGAATAATATTCCATTGTCTATATGTGCCATATCCTCTGTATTCATTCATCTTTAGATGGACTTTTAGGTTATTTCCATGTCTTCGGTATTGTAAATAGTGCTGCTGTGAACATAGATATGCATGTACCTCTTTGAATTATATTATTGTCTGAATATATGCCCAGAAATGGGAATCCTGAATCATATGGCAATTCTATTGTTATTTTCTGAGGGCCCTCTGTACTGTTTTCAATAGTGGCTGCACCAAATTACATTCCCAACATTCTCACCAACAGTGTAACACTGTTCCCTTTTCTTCACACTCTCTCCAGCATTTGTTATTTGTAGACTTTGAATAGTGTCCATTTTGATTGATGTGAGGCGGTACCTCATTTTGGAGTAGTGATTTGCATTTTTCTTCATGTGGCTTTTGGCCATCTGTATGTCTGCTTTGGAGAAATGTCTATTTAGGTCTTCTGCCTGTTTTTTGATTTGGTTGTTTTTTTGTTTTTTATTGTTGAGTTGTATGAGCTATTTGTATATTTTGGAAATTAAACCCTTGTCATTTATATTGTTTGCAAATGTTTTCTCACATTCCATAAGTTGTCGTTTCATTTTATTTATGGTTTCCTTTGCTATACAAGAGTTTGTAAGCTAAGTCCCATTTATATATTTTTTATTTCTATTGCCTTCTTTTAGATTTTATATGTTTGCATGGTGTGTTTTTTCCTAAGCATCATAAATCTAAAATACAAATAAGAATTATGTGTTTTCCTGACACACGGAAAACTAGTTATGTCAATAGTGTCAAAGAGAAAACTGACCCAGTAGTATGTTCTCATAGTAAAAAGATAGATAAAATTTTATCTAAGGCAATCTTAAATCATGAATGATATAGCTTTTATGCATTATTAAGGATGGTTCCAGTAACTTAACAACAACAACAACGAAATCCTCTTACTGTATTCCCAAAAGCCAAGTATTCTAATAATTTAAGGCTTTGAAATCTTTCCTGTAGAGGGAAACAATTAAATGTCCTTTTTAAAGGCCAAATGTTGAACCATAAACTTCTTTCTCTATCCCTAAAAGAATCCCTTGTTTAGTTTTAATTAGAAATATCTGTAGCAAGTTTTAAAATCATTAATACGATTAAAAGGAACATTTTAAGGAATGAATTAGCAGGAAGCCCAGCAAAACTTTATTTTATTCATCCGACATTTTTCTCCTTCAGGAGTAAGCCACTCCATCATACATTTTCTAGAATAACACTGAAAAGTGAAAGCCAAGGAAGTAAAAATTAAAGAATAAATGGTCCAGTTCTTTGCAAATGGACGATCACACTTTCTTTGGTCAACTCATATAGTGAAAGTGCAACAGGCAGACAACTGCCTCTCAAGGACAGAGCCAGTCCTCTTTGTTGTCTGCAAAAGCGTGGCACTTTTGTTGTTTTCAGAATGAACACGGTTCATCTTACTTCTGGATGTCTTTAATGGGTTTGGATATTGACTTTTGCTAAGGAAGCAAAAGAGTAAGTAACCAGTGAGATAGCAGTGCTACAGAAGGATCAAGTGAGATTAGGAATATGACAAATTTTATGAACAAGCAAGTACCTACCAATGTGTTGTTTTTATGAAAATTTGAGATCTAAAAGATGTTGAGAGATTGGAAGAGGGAAACAAATAAATACAACAGAAACTGGTGGATATAAAGTATTTGAACTCAATATCCCCTGTGAGGTTGTAAAGTTCTCCATGAGCTGAGAAACATCTCGCACCCCCTGCAGTGCTTGAGAGCATGCGTGACAGAGATAACCCAAGGGGGCCTGGGGCCACTGACGGTTCTTCAGAACATCTGTACTTGTGAAACCCTAGAAACAAAGAAACAAACTAATTGACATTAAAGTTTGTATTGTTGTCATGACTAGAATCCTGGTTATATCTTATCCCTTGGAAAACAGAAATACTGTGATGTAGAAAAACAAATGCCTGCATTGTAGCAAACTAGTGTGAGGGCAAAAAGGAAGTGAATCTAGCTTTCTCATCTTAAAGAAAACAGGACTGTGGCCTTTTCAAAATGTTGCCTTTCCACAATTGGATATTTTAGCTTGGATCAGATTCACTGCAGTTGACTTGGGAAGCAGTCACTAAAATCCGACTGGGGAGAATTGATCAAGCACACAAATGCCCTTTATACCTGACCAAGTGCTCTGTTAAGAGTCAGACAATTTCCTTAAGCAAATCATGCATATGCTGTACAAATCCTGATTCTATCTAGCCTGGGTGAGGCTGGGTGATGGGGCCCAGACTTGCAGAGGGAAAAGGAAAAAGCCACAGCAGCAATGGACTTTTGTGCCTCAGAGGAACACGTGCCCCTGCTTCAGCCAGGGTGCCCCTGGTGTGAGTTAGTGAAAGGTCTGGGTCCAGGTCACCTGTCATTGCTATTGCTCTAACTATCCAGTATCCAACCTGCACAGCCAGCCGCAGACTTGAATTAGAAGTACGTTTCATGGAAAGTGCATGAACCATTGAAAGCCAAGTAAAATGACTTTAAAGGTTTCAAATGACTTGCCTTTCCCTACCCCCCCAAAACCAACCAAACAAGAAAACCTATTCAGTTTTTGAGAAAATTATTCTCTTGTGAATTTACAAATAGTTTCCCAATTTCACCCATTCCAATCACTAGTTCCAACTGTGTTTCAGGAAAACATAATCCACCAGTTATAACAAAAATATATTATCCAGGTCACTAAAAGTTTTTGTAATGATAGAATGTTTTCTCTTCAGATTAAAAATAAGCACAGAAATTTAAAAGATCTTTTGCTCCGTATTTTCCTTGAGATATATGGCAAAAGCATATATATAGAAAAATGAAGAGAATTGGTTTTCAGTTTAAAACATCAAATGTGAATGGATCTTCCTTCTTTTCTAAGTCTGAAGTAATAAGAACATATGAAAGACATGTATTGGTTTGCTCTGAGAAGCATTATCATTAAAAGATTTAGGCAGTGTTAGATATGACAAATGAGGAGTTTGTAAAATGGAAGATAAAAATTTGGTACAAGTTTATTCAGTGTTGACCTCTAGTCATGTGCCAGATGTTGTGCGGTATTTAAACATGCTTTCTGCCCTTGTTTCCTTATTAACTGCTTTGGTTTTTTGTTAATAGATCTGACTAGCTCCAGCAGCTTTGAAAAAGAATTTAAAGCCCATAAATTTCACAAATCCTAAGCAAGAAGCATATATTAGTTCTTCAAAGCATATTGATATATTTTTTAACTGCGGATTTTAGCTTTCATGTGATAAAACTTTTAGTGATTTCCTTACCATGTCTGGTTAAGGCTTAAGTTCCTCATTTACATATTTGATGTCTCTCAGGAGAGAGACAAGCTTCAAGTTAATTATCTATGTAGCTGTAAGAACTCTTGTTTCCTGGTTAAGAACTCTCCAAAAGAAAACTAATAGTTATTAAATGTTACACTGAGTCACCAAAAGTAATCAGGATACACAATGAGAGGCACTAAACAGACACTTACATTTAATAAAAAACCTCAACTTTTTACAAGATAAATGAATATAAATCAATTAAATCTCTTACAGTAATTTTCAAGGAAAACAGCCAGCAGAAACCAAACAGCTAAAAGCTCTGCTCTAGAGAGTGATTAGGCACTGCTGGAAGCTTGCAGAAATTACTGTAACATTCTGGATGTAGACCCATTGAACTCAGATTCATAACAGGGCTGTAACTAAAGAAAATGCCATATCAGAATACATTCTAGTGTCTTCTGTTATAAATGTGTATTTTCATGCATGTATGTGTGTATATGCATGTGTATATATGTGTGTGTATGCATATACATGTATACACACACACATACACATTACTATGTTATTCATAAATAAAAATCTTTTCTTATATAACAGAAAAATAATATCTGTGGAGAGAAATGATACTATCTGAATCTGAAAGTCTATTAAGAGCAGTTTTATAGAATGATAATAAGAAAGAGAAAAAAGAAGGGCAAGCATAAGATAGACTTGAGTTGCAGTTGGGAAATTGGAACCACAGCTATCAGGTGAGTTAATTAATCTGGGTATCGTGCAGTAAATGAAAGTGTGCCATCTATTTCACAAGGGCCCATTGTGTCTTGCATGTGAAACAAATTTACCCTGTTTGATTAAGGATTACTGATTGCCTCCAATTTATTATATGTATCCTATAATTAAGTCACAATGAGTTCGAATGAAATGGGGATGGTCTCCTCCACAAAGAAGACAACAAGCTCATTCTAGGAAGACCTTGGGGGTCATTCAAGAAGCAATTAAATGTTCTCCAGGGTGCATTAAAAGGAAAAGAGCCTGGTGGGCTGAACGGCCTTTTCTTATATTCCAGCCTTCTCAATATTCTCCTGCTTTTGTGGAGACGAATGAAACCATGTCATAAAATAACTCAAGGCATTATCAGCAAGGAAAACAATGCTGTCTGCTCTTATACTAAGGAAAACGTCACCAAGAAAATAATCTACGCTCAGCAGTAAAGAGACACGTGAACAAAGTGAAGCGCTATGTCAGAATCCATTTAAAGCAGGGGTCTAAACAAATCAATGAACTCTGGAATACTGTATGTGATCTTTGAGAAATATACATTAATTCTGTTTCTTTGTGCAAGTTGAGAAGACCTAGGATAAACTTGTATTGGCATGTGAAATTAAATGAAAAGGGCCAAGATCAGTATCTGTGTTCTGCTTGCAGATATATTTTTCCATATTTTTATCAATTTGCTTCAAAGTGAACACTAAAAGAAAATTATATGAAACACTTGCTTAAAATGGCAAGATATACTTTATTCAAAATTATGACATTATTTTTGGAGAGAAGATTGACATCTCAAAGGAGCAGAGAAAAGGATTTAAAATTGCGGTTTTTTTAAGTGAAAGAAAAGAGAGGTCAGGTGCCATAATCAGGAAGAAACATGGCATAAGTTCAAGCAAATTTCAGACTGTCTTGGTCAGTACAGTGTTCCGAAATCAGGCTGGCCTCACATAGATCTGAAAGCATCCTAGCTTGAACCATCCCCTTTATAAATGTATCTTTTTGAGAAACACACGTCCTAAACTATGCCAGCCTGTAAAGAATTAATATGCAAATATAGATTACTATAGTAACCAAAATATAATAATTTAAAAAATTAGTTTTTACACATTCAGCAGTTTGTTTACATATAACTCAAATTGTGAAAACCTTATCAACTAATATGTGACTTCAAAATTACAAAGACTTCACTGTTTTTAGCAGGGTCCCAGAATGAGGACATTTGTACATGTTCTAATGGAAAAATAAATTGCAGTTGGAATCTGAAGCACTCAGCCCAGCTCTCAGCAATGTACGTCATTTATTCCATAGACTTGGGAAGATTGTTTATCCTTTCTGAGCTTCATTTTCCTCATCTCTAAAGAAAGACAGAACCTTCCCTGCTTACCTCAATGTAGACGTAAACATACTCCCAAAACACATAAAATGTGTCATAAAATGTGACACGAGAGAGAAAAGCAATAGTCAGTCAGAATGGACCTGAAAGTTGTTCTTAGGAATTTTCCCCTAAAACCTAAAAGCAATAGGAGAACATTGAAGGATTTTTAAGTGAGAGAGTGGCTTGATAGGATTTTCATTTGCAAAACATCACACTATTGGCAGTGTGGACAATGGGTTAGTCCAGAGGGATACCAGAGGTGACAAAGCATGTAGGGTCTGGGGTCAAATCCACATGTGGTAGATAATGAAGCTGAGGCATTTTGTAGCTTCTCTATAAGACAAAGACTACAACATTCTAAGACAGGGCATTTGCAAAGGCCTGTGGAAGAATAGAACCCTACAGCTAAAGCTTCTGTTAGCTTAGCAATCAATTGGTCTCTGAGGAGGATGCTGGACTAGCAGTGTGAGTGTGATAACGGTAAATTGACCCAGGGCACTCACAGTGGGGATGAGGAGCTTGGACGGAATCCAGAGATGGAAAGGGGGCAGAACCAATGGGCCACGATGCCCTACAATGTCAGGAGTAAGAGAGGAGGATTCAAGAAAGATGCCTGGGTTTTGGGCCGAGTGAACTCAGACTTGTAGGTGGCAGGATTAGCCTTGAGCAAGAAGGAAGCACCTCTTCTTTTACAACAGGAGGGAGGAAGGAAGTTTGATCATGGATGTACGGGTGCGGATTTTGTTGGCAAGTAGAAGGGCTCCCACATCCAATGTTGAATATTGTCTGAAGG
Organism: Odocoileus virginianus; assembly: GCF_023699985.2. Taxonomy (NCBI): domain Eukaryota; kingdom Metazoa; phylum Chordata; class Mammalia; order Artiodactyla; family Cervidae; genus Odocoileus; species Odocoileus virginianus. The sequence continues at coordinate 62,381,682 of NC_069674.1, read as the reverse complement.
GAATTGTAGTACAGAAGGACACTATTCCAGAAAAGCAGGAGAAGGTGGAAACATTAGTCCTGCAGGAAGGTGAGGGCTCAGAAGTGTCTTTGGGGATGAATAACCTTGTCTTTGCAATAGGGTGGATTCATTCTGTGGGAGGAAGAAAAGGGAGAGGATAAAGGGAGTGGATGGAGAAGTGAATATGGCATAGGGTGAATTCAGGCAACTCTATGAAGAATTCTGCCAGTGACAAAAGAAGAGTGATGGAACTAGAGTTGGAGCAGAACTTTCCTACACTTTGTCAACTGATGTGTTTTTAAAAGAAAGCACATAGCTAGATTGATCCAGGGTTAGAAATTTACTGAGTGGATGAAATAGGAGAACAGTGGTTTAAGGGTTCTAAAGGTATTGACATCAGTGTGATTAAAATAAGGGGCTCTGGCATCCAATCAGGATGGGAAGAAAGGAGAGGGAAGTGTAGGCTGATATATAGAAAACCACTAGAACAGAGAAAGGACTGGATCTCTCTAAGAGAGTGAAGCTTGAGAATGATAAAGCCTTAGGAAGACAGGAAGTTGCAATCACAGAGGGAAGGTTTCAAGTTATTCTTCTAGAGAAGAAACCCATACAAGTGATTCCAATGTCCAGAGTGTGGTCATAGGGGTGGGTACCTAAAAGAAATGGGGGATAAAGGCCACTGGAAGAAAGACATAGAGAAAATGAGTTAAAATGTTGGACTGAAACATCCATGTGAACAACAAAGTCATTGTGGATGATGGGAGGAGTTGGATTAGAAGGGAAACCTGTAAATCAGGCCTAAACACCTAACTGATTGGTAGTCCATACATTGGTAGAAGGAAACAAAGAGCCTCAAAGAACCAAGAGGTTTTATTTGATTAGAAGAAATGACCCCCGAAAGGGCAGTGTGATGGGAGGAGGGTGCTTACCCCACCCTAAGGTATGTGGGATGAGGGATGACTAACTTCTGTGTAATGAGCAGCCATGGAAACTTTAGAGATTTCTAGGTCTCTGGTGAGACCAGAAAGGAAAAGAAGCATGATGTGAAGGGTTTGAGGCTGCAGGAGTAACAGGATTCAGGAGGCACAGTGCATGTTCAGGGAGATGCATGCATAAGTGGGGTCAGGCAAGGTGAAGCACAGGAAAGTCTGAGATGAGACACTAGATAGAAAGGAGAGGGTTTCGGTTTAAGAGAATCCAGTGATAATTAGGGGCTGCATTAGGGGGTGGGTTTATTTCCCCCCAAATTTCTCTGATAAACAGTGGGCTAACCCCAGCAGCATTTAGGCAGGCCATCTCCAGTGGAAGAGTCAGCAAATAGAGAAGTAAACTAGGTTCCTAGAAAAAGAGGGTAGCAGGGAATCAAGGACAGATTTGATGTGTTCACAGTTTTGCTTGGGAGCAGCCCTGGTTGCCATCCATACACAGCTTTGTTAATTCTTTCTGTGGCTGAAATAATAAATAGAATGATTCTCTTTGATTTACGTGTATTCTAAAAAACCAGTTTTTCACAGGTTAGAGCTAAAATAGATGATGAGAAATGTCCACTTTTTTGACCCTGTTACACAAGTTTTTGTCTTCGGCAGCATCCTCTCCCTGTCGGGAACCTTTTACGTGAACTCATCCATTCCAGTCACCCTGCTCTGTCCTCTGTTTCCAGGGCACATTATTAACTTTTGTACCTCTTCCTTTGTTCCTTGTCTAGAATATCCTTTATCTTCTCTCTCTTTATCCAAGCCCTGCCTTCCATCAGGGTCAGGCTCCAGCACCTAGGCATTCAAAAACCCTTCTCTGAGGACTAGCCCTGGGAGATTTTTTCTAAACTCCTATAAATGTGATGATTTACACAGCTGCAGTGATTTACACAAATAGATGCAATCATCTACAGAGATACTCCCTTCTTTTATCATTTTATCTTCAGTATATGTGCCCTGCTTCTCCAGACTGTAAGTATCTGGAGGGCAGGAACATTACCTAACCTGTGCCTCCTGCATCCTTAATTCACAGTATGATGCTCTTCCATTGCAGGGTTGCAATAAGATGACCAAGTTGTAAGAAAATCAATGCATGTGAATTTTGTTAAGCACAGTTTAACTAAAGGAGTGCCTCTGGAAGGAATTTCAGGTTTCATAACAAGCTGGTGAAATATTTATGAACAGAATGGCCTTTCTACACCCCTTCAATAATACAAATTAGATATAGGACCAGCCCTGGAAGGAGGGAGATGATTAAAAATGTATATTTAAACATAAGAATAGTTATATTAATTTTTTTAAGTCTTGTTCACAGTAATCTTATTGAGAGAATACCCAGATTAGTATCAGAGGATTTTGTGTATGTGTGTGTGTGTGTGTGTGTGTGTGTGTGTGTTATGCCATAAATATTTACTAGAGTAATGAAATCTGAGGAAGTGATCCTAATGACTGAATAAAAATTGCTTTTCATTCCAAGACGTCCTTTGAGCAGCTGTCTTACATGTGAGCCCACATCTGTGCTAACAGAAAGAAAAAAAATCAAAGAGCAGACAAGAGGCCACATGCCCAAGCCAGTCCAACCACAGCGCTCAGTCCCAAGCAGCTGCTACAGAGCTTCTTCCTCACAGCTGGAAGATAAGAGGTGACTACACAGCTGGCTGGGGAGGTGGCTGTATCCGTACCCCTATTCCTCTCCCTGGGCTCAGCTCCCTGGATTCTGGCTATATTGGGAGTGGCAAGTGCATGAAAGAATCAAACTCCCCAGAAGACAAAGGTCATATGAGCTATGAAAGTCCATAGATGTATACATTCTCTTCAGGACATAGGCTAAGACTCCCAGGAGACATTCTTGTCAGACCTGACTTCCAAAGTGAGGTGTAGGATCTGAAAAGTAAAATATATAAAAAAGCATCCAAGAAATTTGGTAGTAAATTAAAATCTAAAATTGGGAAATAGGTTGTTTCCTCTGGGGCCATGTCCTTTGAGTTTTTTGACACAAATTCCAGGCAATAAAAACTAAGTAGAGACAAATAGGGCTCAATTTATAAACTAGGTTAATTTAAGAACCAAAAGAGACAACAAATGCACAAAAAATAAAAATGTAGGACAAAAACATATGCTCAGAGTTCCTATGAAGCCACAACTTGAACACTGCAACAACTGAAGTATTTGTTTGCGTTCTTGCTTGAAAGGCACAAAATGAAAAGGGGCTGGGAAGGAATGAAAAATGTTTGAAAATAATAATGCTCTTCACACAACAGGAGTCTAACAGTTGCTCTATAATGAGGGTCCTATGATTCAAGCAAATACAAACATTTACCTTAAGAACGTCTCTCTGAGGCTACCTGTTTGATAGCACTGAAGACCATCTTCTCTCTCTTCTCATACCTGGCACAAAATCAGATCAAGAATTTTAAACTCTTTTCACAATTCTTCCTTCTTATGTTAAGAAAAGAGACATTAAAAAGGATTTTTTTAAAAAATCTCCCTCATATTTCCATTTTTTAAAATATAAATTCAAGTTAAATATGCAAACCTCGTTCACTCCAGGATGGACTTTTTGCCCAAGGGCACAGCTTTGTTTACCCCATCATGGAGGTGTTCAGACAAGAAAAGATTGTCACATCTGTTCTAGTTCAACAAAATGTTTTCACATGAAAAATTAGTGGAGAAGCTGTAAAGAGAATAAAAGAGGTTGTAGGTGGAAATCTTTGTAGCTTTGGAATTAGAAAGGGCTTTTAAAATCAAGATCCAAAAAGCTCAGCAAGGTGAAAACTAAACTAAAATTTGGGATTTTTTTTCATTAGTTGCCATAGACTTATGATTGACAGACCAAGAAGGTTGAAGTCTTTTAAAGACAAAACTTATTTAGGGATGAATATCTCCACTCTAAAAAGAACTTTTACAAAAGTGCAAGAAAAAGACAGGAAATCTTAGAGAAAAAAAAATTGAGTAAAAGACAGGAAGAAGAATTCGCAGATGGGAACATTAACAGCTAAGAAGTATTTATAGAGGCTCAACCTGACTAATTACTAGAAATGAATGCAAATTAAAGTGCCACTTCAGATTTATTAGATTTGTAAAAAATAGAAAGTGGAGTAATACCAAGAGTTAGCCAAAATGTGGAAATAAAACTAGTACAGTCATTTTGAAGAGCAATCTGGCAGTACTTAGTGAAAATCTGAGTGGTGAAACCAGTAGCCCAGCAGTCCATCTCTGGGGTATATCCCTGGAGGATCTTTTACACAATTGCTTAAGGGGACATTTAGAAGAACATGTCACATTAGTGATGGTGGCAGAGTTGGAATCAAAGATGCTCATCACTAATGGAATAGATAAGCAAAATATTGTGAATGTATATGGAGCCTTGCTTTGAAGCAATGGACTAGAAATGCAAAGAGTAAACATGGTTCAATCTTTAAAAAATGAAGAAAAAGAAAAAAGGAAGCAATACAGGATCTAAAGTAACATACTGTTTATGCAAATTAAAATGCATACATTCATAAAACACAGTGTAGGAAAAAGTGAAATCTATGGAGATAATCACGTGCCTTAAAAAACTCAGAACTTAAATATTATGAATTGAGCTTAAGTCCACATTTAATCTGAATCTATATAGTAATAATTGTGATGAATAACATCCCTACTTCATAGCTAAACGGGAAAAGTATGCTGTATCATCAATTCATAGAGCACATTTTACTTCAAGGAAGGAAACTTTACTCTGCAAATCAACATTTCCTAGGTCCCCGCTTCTTAATTATGCAAAGGAAAAACAAAAGCCAGACAGGATCTGAATCAGGAACAGGATGCTAAGAGCTGGACAGAACCTTTTACCCAATTTCCTCCCAAATTTATCACTGAAGTTTTTTTAATAAAATTAGTAAAACTTACTAAATACTCATCCGAAGTAAATCTCTAATATGTCACATCACTTTATTAAAAATATCTCTTGCAGAAAAGCTTTTCACATCTGACAGCTAATGACTAACATTTGTTAAAATTTATTAAACTTATATAAAAATAAGCCAACATAATTTATGTTGTAAACCAAGAAAGGTTCTGCTCTTGAGAATTTCAAAATGCAATAGGAAAATTAAATACATAAAAGCATAAGAGGACACACAGAAAACATTGAGCTAAGTACAGTATAATCCTGAAGTGCATGTGATGTTGACTACAGTGCAATGAAACACTTTCTATAAATCAATCAAATTGATTGAAATAAAGCTGCTTTCATGATTCTATCAAATACTTTATGTACATTATATATTCTAAAAAGATTGCTTGAGTTTAAGAAAGAAGTCTGAGGCAGTGTTCAATTTCATTCATATAAAGTGAGGTAAAAGTTGCTATACATTTGGAAAATAAGAAGTACAATAAAATTTAATAAGAAATTTCCCTTGAACATTGGTGCTTAAGTAAATTAAATTAAAATTTTAATTATAAGAGAAATAGAAGATGTCATTATAGATTCTGAAGAGGATTCAAGATATTTTAAGGTTGATACCATTGATTCCTGATATTGTCTAATTTCACTACAAAAGGTAAAACTCTCATTTTATTTAATGAAGATATTTCATTAGCTCTATTCTTGTACTTGCTTGACTTGACCGAGATCATCTGGGATTCTCAATCACCAAAAGGAAGAGAGAATAAAAGTAAGAGAGATGAGTTTTTTTCCTGAGGCAATAACTGAGAAAAATCCAAAGGAAAAAAATGAAGAGATGGAAAGTGCTTAAGAGGTAATGGAGTGTAGAGTTTTAGCAACTTCCTGAGTCAAAATTATGGGAATTAAGCCCTTACTCACTGTGGTTAAAGCTTGGGCAAGTTATTAAACCCCAGTGCCTAGTCCTGCAGTGGATGTTTCTAGAAGATGGGACAGGGATAAAAGAGACTTTCCTCTTCTTTGTCTTTTCTGACATTTTAATCCATTTTAAATAGATGTAGTGTTATTTTATAGTTAGAGAATGGGGTCTATCTTAAATTTAAGAAAAGCTTACTTTAAAATATAAGTTTTTTTCCATTTATTTTTATTCATTGGAGGCTAATTACTTTACAATATTGTAGTGGTTTTTGCCATACATTGACATGAATCAGCCATGGATTTACATGTGTTCCCCATCCCGGTCCCCCCTCCCGCCTCCCTCTCCACCCCATCCCTCTGGGTCTTGCCAGTGCACCAGCCCTGAGCACCCGTCTCATGCATCCAACCTGGGCTGGTGATCTGTTTCACCCTTGGTAGTATACTTGTTTCAATGCTGTTCTCTCTAAACATCCCACCCTTGCCTTCTCCCACAGACTCTAAATGTCTGTTCTGTACATCTGTGTCTCTTTTTCTGTTTTGCATATAGGGTTATCGTTACCATCTTTTTAAATTCCATATATATGTGTTAGTATACTGTAATGGTCTTTATCTTTCTGGCTTACTTCACTCTGTATAATGGGCTCAAGTTTCATCCATCTCATTGGAACTGATTCAAATGAATTCTTTTTAATGGCTATGAAGAAATGAGAAAGAACAGATAACCAGAAATTAGAAAGTAATTAGAATTTATTTGATAAGTAGATGAAATTGAATTGAGGAGTGGTCTTTTGGAAGCAAGGCTGTGATTAGTGTGGTTCTGGGTCACCATTTTGTGTCGGGGAGGAAAATACACAGTTGAGCAGTCTGTGCACTGTGCAGAGACTTAGTCAGTAGGGGAGCTGGATCCAGCCCAGATTGCCCTGGGCAAAGTATAAGCATCCCCTTACCCTGATGGAGCTCCATTTTCTAATGCATTTGAAGGTATACAGAATGCAATATACATAATACAGTATACAGTGCAATGGTCCTATTTCCCACTTAAATTTCAGTAGAGTTTCTAAAATCCTCTCTTTTTTCCTAAAGCCAATCCACATGCAAGTTGCTCAATCGTGTCTGACTGTGACCCCAAGGACTGTAGCCTGCCAGGCTCCTCTGTCCATAGGATTTCCCAGCCAAGAATACTGGAGTGGTTGCCATTTCCTTCTTCAGGGGATCTTCCCCACCCAAGGATCAAAACCCCATCTCCTGCATTGAAGGCAGATTCTTAACCGTCTGAGCCACCAGAGGAGCCCAGTAAACAGCCAGAAAAGATCTGCTCTTGCAAAAGAGAAGGCATCAAATTTATCAAAGATTCAATTTGTCAAAGGAATATACAACTTTGCCCCCTCAGGATTCTAAATATTCACTGAACCTTGGTTCTAAGTAAACCCTGAATTTGACCTCCTCTCTATCAGATGACTCCAAGTTCAGCAGTATCTTTTTTGTATCTTTTAAAAAAATATTTTATTGAAGTATAGTTGATTTACAATGTGCTAATTTCTGCTGTGCAACAAAGTGATTCTGTTGGAGATGTGTATATTCTTTTTCACTATGACTTATCACAGGATATTGAATATAATTCCTTGTGCTATACAGTAGGACCTTATTAACAATCCATCTATATGTATACTAGTTTGCATCTGCAAATCCCAAGCTCCCAGTATTTCCATCCCCCAACCCCCTCCCCTTGGCAACCATGTCTCTTCTCTATGTCTCTGAGTCTGTTTCTGTTTTGTAGATGTCCTCATTTGTTTCATAATTTAGACTCCACATATAAGTGATATCTTATGGTATTTGTCTTTCTCTGTCTGACTTCACTTTAGTGATGATCTCTAGGTCCTTTCATGTTGCTGCAATGACATTATTTCATTCTTTTTATGGCTGAGTAATATTCCATTATATATATATGCATATAGACCACGTCTTTATCCATTCTTCTTTTGATGGACATTTATGTTGTTTCCATGTCTTGGCTATTGTAAATGATGCTGCCAAGAACTATGGTGCATGTATCTTTTTGAACTAGAGTTTTGCCTGGACATATGCACAGGAGTGGGATTTCAGCAGTACCTTTTGAATCAACTTGCAATAAAAAAGTTTCATTCTCTCCCATATGTTATAGATGTATGATTATGTATTTTATGTTATTATACTTACATATCTCTACCACTGTGGAATACATGTAGTTATTTTTAATAGAATACTTGTTTAGTCAATCTAGATAGAACATTGCTTCAGTGAGCATTAAATAATAAATGGGCGCTTTATTTTTTCTCTTGAAAACAACATAATCAAAACCAGCAGTCCTGTCCTGGAATAAGTAAATGGATACTGAGACAAATAACTCATTTTCAGTAGCAGAACTGACAGAAGTTATATGTAAAAGGCAACCAAGCAGAGAGCTGCAGAAATGAGAGACTAAGAAACAAAGTTAGACCAGGTAGCTTTGGGTCTCACGTTCCAGTCCTTATTGAATATTCTTCTATGAAAGAGTGAACTACCTCATTTTCTTCCCAGCTATATGAACCAGTGGATTTTCTCTTTCTTAATCTGACTGAAATGAGTGTTGGTAAATTGTAATCAAAAGAGAACTGGTTAATATATACTTTGTTTATCTAAGGAACCAGAGCATACTCACCTTCCTACAAAGCTGGTGGAAACCTGGTCACAGAAAGACCCCCATTTACCATGGGGCAGAGGGTAAAGCAAGCACCCTCCCCAGATGCTTAGGGCCTCAGAGAAGAGAGAAAGTTGGTGCGAAGAATCAACTTCCATGATCTAGAGGGACCAGAGTTGACTGTGTTGTTTATCAGTACTTGTCTTTTGTCAAGATTTTTAGCTGACCAGTCTTTTATGGAGGCTAATGAAGTTTTCTTCCTTTGCTAAGTGAAATCTGTACCTTCATCAGAGGAGAGCAAGGGACACACAAGTTAGTTCACTGTGAAAGAAAAGAGTGAAAGATTTCTCCTACCTGGGTTAAAAATACAAAATGAGCCCTCTTTTCTGAATATGTGCATCTTTTGGGTGAATGGAGGAGAGGGATGATATTAAATACTTCTCCTCGAGGCTGTAAGCCAAGGTGGATAGATAAGGCTTCTATCCATCTTCTATCCTGCTTATATGGATAGATAAGGTTTCGCCTTATCTGGACATGGAACAACAGACTGGTTCCAAATAGGAAAAGGAGTACATCAAGGCTGTATATTGTCACTCTTATTATATAACTTATATGCAGAGTACATCATGAGAAACGCTGGGCTGGAGGAAGCACAAGCTGGAATCAAGATTGCCGGGAGAAATATCAATACCCTCAGATATGCAGGTGACACCACCCTTACGGCAGAAAGTGAAAAATAACTAAAGAGCCTCTTGATGAAAGTGAATGAGGAGAGTGAAAAAGTTGGCTTAAAACTCAAGATGCAGAAAACTAAGATCATGGCATCTGGTCCCATTACTTCATGGCAAATAGATGGGGAAACAGTGGAAACAGTGGCAGATTTTATTTTGGGGGGCTCCAAAATCAGTGCAGATGGTGACCACAGCCATGAAATTAAAAGACGCTTGCTTCTTGGAAGAAAAGTTATGACTAAACTAGACAGCATATTAAAAAGCAGGAACATTACTTTGCCAACAAAGGTCCATCTAGTCAGTTATGTCTTTTCCAGTAGTCATATATGGTTGTGAGAGTTGGACTATAAAGAAAGCTGAGCACTGAAGAATTGATGCTTTTGAGCTGTGGTGTTGGAGAAGACTCTTGAGAGTCCCTTGGACGGCAAGGATATCCAACCAGTCCATCCTAAAGATCAGTCCTGAGTGTTCATTGGAAGGACTGATGTTGAAGCTATGACTCCAATACTTTGGCCACCTTATGTGAAGAGCTGACTCACTGGAAAAGACCCTGATGCTGGGAAGGATTAGGGGCAGGAGGAGAAGGGGATGATAGAGGATGAGATGGTTGGATGGCATCACCAACTTAATGGATATGTGTTTGGGTGGACTCTGGGATTTGGTGATGGACAGGGAGGCCTGGTGTGCTGTAGTCCATGGGATCACAAAGAGTCAGACGTGACTGAGCAACTGAACTGAGCTGAACTGAACTTTCTCCTGAGGTCTGCTGACCAATCACTCACAAAGGAGTGATTTCTTATCCTTAGATAAGAGATGTGAAAGAAAAAAAAAAAAAAAAAGCTTTATTTCTGCCTCTAGCACTTCCTATTGACTTTGAGACTTCCAGATGCTTTTGAAGGTGTTTCCAAAGAGCAGTGATCAACTATGGCCTCTGTCCTACAAGGATAGGCAAGTGGGGACCCAGAAGAGAGCTATGGTGTCCTAGTAGTAAAATAGAAGTTGAAATTAGGTTCTGCCCCATAAGTTGAATAGTTTAGTTTATCTACTTCTTGAAACTCATTTCCATTTTGTTATCCTTTAATCAAGCCCTATCTGAATGTCTGACTTCAGCTACACTGCAGGTTACATAGGTAGACTATGATCAGAATGGAATCATCAGAAAAACACTACACTACACCAACTTCACAAAACTAGGAGCAGGGTGAGAGTTGCAAGTACAGTAGGAATAAATATGGTAAAACCTCACAAAGGAACACCATAAAATCTACCTGCTCCTATTCAACAACTGATTCAGCTTCCTTATTCCAACCCTGGAAAACCTTCGTCGTCTTTTATGTAAAAAAAAGTGCCTATTACTTCTAGAGCCACAAAACCATGTAAGTTTATAATTATAGAGAGTTTCTTAAATAGAAACTTCAGGGCACTATAATTCAATAGATTTCCAGTTTATTTGGACATATACAGTAACATAATTGAAGAAACAACTCCATTACTATTTGTTAGTCTATAAAGAACTAAGGAAAATAATGGCTGAAATTTTGTTTAAAACAAGGTAATTATTTTAAATATTGTAAAATAACAAATAAAAAGCTTTTTAATGAGTTCATCGTGTTTGGGGTATGTTAAATGTTATTTTTCAATTATACGATTAGAATAAAAAATCGTTTCAGTGCAGTTATTCCATTATTATAAATGAGAGCTAGAGTTACCGTTGGCTTTGGCCAAGTTCTCTTAAAAAAAATAATCTTCTAATGCATTATAAATTACTATAAATACCTCTATAATTAATACTTTAGGATGCAAAATTGTATGCATTCATTATATTCAAGTTAATGACGCCATATTATATATAAATTCTCCTCTCTGTTATTGTTTTTGAAAGGGGGAAAAAAAACAGCCAACGTCTTGCTATACTGGGTTTTTAACTCTACCTGCTATGCAAACATGCACAGATTTTTTTTTTTAATGAAATGAAAACAAAATAGGCATTTTCTGGTCTAATGAGCTATTTCCATCAAAATAAGTTTTGCAAATGAAAGCATTGCAAGGCTCATGCTAAGCATAATAACACTTTGTGCATTTTCAGAGGCATGGCAATACCCTAGTAATATAGAACTTTGAGAGCCAAGCCTATGGTTGCAGCCAATTTTCTAACAAGTGTATTCTTCATTTCTAATCAGAGCAGCACCCAGGAGTCCTCCAAACACCAACGTGAATAAAAGCTTAAGGGGAAAGAGAAGTTCAGCCACAGTGAAGTCTCCTGCTGCTTGAAATAACAGATGCTTTCAGTGGGTCGGGTTTTATTATCTGTTACATAACGTCTCAAGTTAAGTTATTTCAGTAGGAAAGGAGGATTTACAGGTAAATTTTATCCAGGTTATTCAGAAAACATACTGCTCAAAATATGGAACATCATGATGAAGGCAGTCAAAGATGGCACTGAATAAACCAAGTAGCGTTCTTTAGCTGATGAAATATCCAGCCCTACCTCCTTCCAGTGTTGTTTTAAGGATCAAATTAAATAGTACATTCAAACACTTAGGAAGCATTCGAGAAATATGGTCAAAACCAGAGCTGGTTAGACATTGGGATAGTGTTCTTGGGAGATGAGTAGTTACTGTAAGGGCATGCAAGAATTTCTAGGTGGTGATAACATTCCATTGTTTGCTTTTTAATCTTGATGCCAATTACATGGGTTTATTTAGTTTGCAAAAATTCAGTGGAGTATACACAATAACTCACATTTTATGTCTATTATTTTTCAGTTAAATTTTTCTTAAAAATAAGTTTAATGTCTTGAGATAATGTCCTTCAATTGTGTCAAACTCAAATACCTACAAGGGCTAGTCTAGACACGTACACGGCTATGCAGAGTAGGCTGGCCTCCTTTGAATGAATAAATGAATGTCATCGAAAGGGACATAATATCCAGCTCCATCTTCTGCAGTGGCTAGAACTCAGAGGCCCGGTGGTAGTAGACTTTTAAGAAAAAAATGCAAATTTAGAGTTTGCATTTGGAAAATCACTACTTTTAAATGTAAGGAACCATTCAAAATGTTTCTAACTCCATAAGATGTCAGGATAAGCTAATTATTCTTGAATTCAGTATTTTCAGCACTGAGAATCAGTCCTGGGGTGCAAGCTAACAAGCATGTTGTAGCAAAAATGGGGAGTCATAGGCAACATCCCTCACTGGTCAGTTACGCCACCAGTGAATTTCCTGGAAAATACTGCCCAATCTCTTTGTCAATGGCTCTGAGGATATCATGATAGATGGAAAACCTAGGCTTATGGGCTACTGCTGGACAAGAAGACATGACAGGTGACACTAGATGGCACCCCAGCCTATCCACAAAGACTTGTATTTTTAAGACTTTTTAGACATTTTGTGCCATTTGGAAATATTTTTCAAAGGGTCATCATACAAAAGGATGTTGTCAAGTGTCACTATTGTCTCAACTGTGCTTACATTCTAATGGGAAATAAGCTTGACCTTTGAAATGATAAGGATGCAATTTAGAAACTGAAAGAAAAAAGAAAAAGCTGACTCAATAGTATATCCAGGAGTAGAAGTCTAGGCCCTCACGCGGGGAGGCCTCAAGAGCATGTTTGAAGCAACTAGTAGAACAGATCTTTGCCACCTCCAACAGAGATCAGAAAGAATTAATTTCTGTGGCTATGGATGTCAAAGTTCCACCCTTTCCTGCCCTGCCACTCCCAGACTCTCTGGGTGCAGTGCTCAAGATGATGGAAATTTCTGCATTCAGGGCCAACTTTGGGTTAGATTCATTTTCCGTAAAACCATTGTGTACTCATCAGTTATTTTACTTTTTATTTGCTTAAGGTATGAGAGTGTGAACTCTCACAACTATTAAAACAATCCTTTGAAGATAAGCCTAATTGGGAGGGGGGGGGCAGAAAGGAGTGCATGTAGGGCAAGTGAAATAAATCTACTTTGTTGATCATAATTACTGTAATCTTTGAGAAGATGCAAACATTCCAGGCTCCTTTATCTAGTTACACATTTTCCCCTTCCACTTCCCTCAATTAAATGGAGAAGTGTTGACGAAAACTATAGACAGATCATTCACATTACCTTCTTTCCCCACCTGTAAGACCAAAGTGATCCTCAGTGTATATCCTGGTGAAATAAAAGCATATTGCATATTTATGACAATAACAAAGATGTTTCCTTTATGACTTAAAATTTCTAAAATAAATTTATAGGAATGTATATATTTTTTTAAGCCACAGTAATACATGGCAAAGAGTTAAACATAGAAAAAATTAAAATATTACCACACACTATGAATGTACAGCCATTTTATGTTAACCAGTGTTTTCTGACAAAATAAAGGCGAGGGACACATCCACCGAACACAGTTTCGCTGTTTCCTGAGGGCAGCTGACTTTCTGGTGATTTCGCTCAACAATAGTTCTTTCCATTTCAAAGTTGAGAATTTCCGGAGGGAAGGGTGGGTGAGAGTCACTCCCAGCCTGTAGAATAAGTAAAAGAAGGTTTTGTCAGTCAGTGGAGCTTGTGCAAATACCAAGTGGGTATTTGGCCAGGAGAGAGTCACGTAGTTAAGTAGTTAAGCTTATGAAAGAGAGGTATCTATCCTGAGGTCCTTCCTGTTTAAAGAAAAAAACAAAATTGAGATGGGGAAAAAGAAGACCTTTAGAAAATGGTGAAATATGAGTGAGTGAGAGGCTTTTCCAGTAGAACAGAAAGTCTAGTGATAATAGAATCAACAGACAAACATTGAGTTACTGCTGAAGGAAGTCTGGAAGCCTCTGAAACATATGAGGCAGCACAGATTGAACTATTCCCCAGAGAAACAGCTGCTAAGTTAGACCTTCAACACAGACAGCCTGGGAAACTTCAGAAGAAGATGATGAACACAGACACAAAGAGGTTAGAGGTAGACAGAGATACACACAACCAAAACTAGCACAATGTTATAAACCCTTGGGGAAGAAAATAATAATTTTAAAGGTCATTTCTTCACTTACTACTGTTATTTACAAATTTCCTACTAAAAGGATTTAATGCCCAGTGGATACGGTTAGCAAAGCCTTCACAGAAAAGGCTGCACCTGAGCTGGGTTCTAAAAGAGACAAAACTTGCCAGATGGGGAGAGATGAGAAGTATGGATCAGACAGAGGAAATTGTATGAACAATAGTGCAAAGCATAACTGTAGATGGTGTTTGGGGAAAATAGTAATGATAGGCAAAGATTTTCCATGGGTTTCCCTTTTCTGCATGAGTTGCAGGCTAATAAGATCTAAGAAGTTTTCACAGATGTAAAGGGAAGTATGACATTGTGAGTGGGACCAGTTGGAACAAACTTATATGACATAAGCTTGTGCTTCTCTATTCCAAAGTGCCCACGGGGAGTCTTCTGATTAGGAGGAGGTGCATATAGAGAAAGACTGGTGTCTGTGGAGCCCCACAGCTCTTATGAGCGTTAAATTTAACGCTCTTTGAGCATTAAATCTCTATGGCTGGTAGTTTAGCCCATGAGAACCTCTGGCAAAGCATGGAGACCTCCCAGACATAACTAGCTGGTACATCTGGTTGAAAATCAGATATTACTTTTTGCTAGGTTCCTGTTGAAATTGATCACCTGACCTGAGGAGGTATGGTAACTCTCTGGTCTAATATTAGCTTTTGGGGGTGGGTCAGCTTAGATTGAATGACAAGTTGAGAAGAACCCAACAGAAATAGAAGTGGTGTAGCCAAGAAGAGAACAATCCAGCCACAGCATGTCAGATTTATATGAAATAATGGAAACTCTTCCTCTGTTTGGGGGACACTTCCACCACTTTGCCACCTTAATCAAAGATGCTGACTCAGTGGGGCTCTCGATTCACAACTGTTGCTTGTGTGTTCAGTTGCTCAGTCATATCTGACTCTTTGCCACACCATGAACTGTAGCTCACCAGGCTTTTCTGTCTATGGGATTTGCCAGGCAAGAATACTGGAGTGGATTACCATTTTCTTCTCATGGAGATCTTTCTCACCCAGGGATAGAACCCACACCTCCTGCATTGAAAGGCAGATTCTTTACAACTGAGTCAACTGGGAAGCTCTAGATTCATAGTTGTTATTGTTGTTAAGTCACTTAGTCAAGTCCAACTCTTTGCAACCCCATGGACTGCAGCATGCCATGCCAGACTTCCCTGTCCTTCACTATCTCCCAGAGTTTGCTCAAATTCATGTCTGTTGAGTTGATGATGCCATCGAACCGTCTCATCCTTTGTCGTCCCCTTCTTCTCTTGCCCTCAGTCTTTCCCAGCATCAGGGTCTTTTCCAGTGAGTCAGCTCTTCACATCCGGTGGCCAAAGTATTGGAGCTTCAGCTTCAGCATCAGTCCTTCCAATGAATATTCATTAGGATTGACTGGTTTGATTTCCTCTCTGTTCAAGGGATTCTCAAGAATCTTGTCCAGCAGCACACTTCAAAAGCATCAATTCTTCAGCGCTCAGCCTTCTTTATGGTCCAACTCTCACAACCACATATGACTACTGGAGAAACCTCAGCTTTGACTAGGTGGTGCCTTGTCAGTGAAGTGATGTCCCTGCTTTTTAATACACTGTCCAAGTTTGTCATAACTTTTCTTCTAAGGAGCAAACTTCTTTTAATTTCATGGCTGCAGTCACCATCCATAGTGATTTTGGAGCCCAAGAAAATAAAGTCTGTCACAGTTTCCATTGTTTCCCTATCTATTTGCCATGAAGTGATAGGACTGGATGCCATGATCTTCGTTTTTTGAATGCCAGGTTTTAAGCCAGCCTGTTTCACTCTCCTCTTTCAACTTCATCAAGAGGCTCTTTCATTCTTCTTTGCTTTCTGCCATTAGGGTGGTGTCATCAGCATATCTGAAGTTATTGTTATTTCTCCCAGTAATCTTGACTCCAGCTTGTGATTCATCCAGTCCAGCATTTCACATGATGTACTCTGCATATAAGTTAAATAAGCAAGGTGGCAGTATAGCCTTGATGTATTATTTTCCCAATTTCAAACCACTCCATTATTCCATGTCTGGTTCTCACTGTTACTTCTTGACCGAGATCACCCTAAATGCCTAAGCCTGCTCCCTGATGGTTTGGCTAGCCTGGATATTGATTTGTTCACTGAGCTGCTGATTTGTTCAACTCAACGTCAGTGATTACAGAATCAAAAGAGATAAAGTTGTTCTGCACAGTGGGCACAGCACAAAGCTGTTTTCATCACCACACCCCTTGATGAATCTGGTCATATTTGACTGATTCTTGGGCTGTTGCCAATAGTTGGTCTTGGAAAACTACAGAAGCAAATAAAAGATATTCCTCTTTGAGGCTGTAAAACAAACTGTGGCTTTTGATCAAACCGTCTGGATCATTCATGAAGATACCTCCTGGAAGTGCTACTTCTCTGCTGAGACCCACAGGAAACAAGCTGCTGGTAGAGCCTGAACCACTTAGATTACCATGATTACAGTGGATCCATCTTCTTAATGGGAATGGAAACATGCATAGTCCTAATAGACTAAGCACAAAATGAAAGATGCTTTGTTTAGACACATGTGCTCCCACATATGGAAGGCTGTGGCTCTTGCCCACAGTTGATCCAACTGTATCTCAGTGAGAGAGGACACATTATAAGGGGCATTGCTCCCTCTCACTCCCAATAGATGAACTCCTTCAGAGATTTTATTGCCCTCTTGGGGTTATTGTTAGTACCTCGCCAGTGTTGACACATTTATAGATATGGTGTTGATTTTTTCTTTAGACCATTTGACTCTGCCCCTACCATTATGGTCCTTGAAAACATGTGTCGTATTTTTGCCCTTTCAAACAAGATAATCCTGACAATGCTTGACCTTTATTGGAAAAGCTACCCAATTGTGGGCTTATATTACAGATATTTGATAGACCTTCCATGCATCCATGGGATCTGATATTATTGAGCATTGAAAAGACTTCCTCAAATGTCAAGTCGAAAGAATTTCTGACTCTACGTCCCTTACCACCACCTCCTTATCCACAGTATTATCAAGGCAGTTTGGTCATTGGAGCTAATTGTCTCTAAAAGGGATCTTTTCCTGTTGTCTGCTTCATGAGTACTAAGCAGGTTAAAAAAACTAGGAATTCATATGGATTTATTTTAAGAAATTATCATTCTGCTGACCATTCCTGGACATGATGCGTCTTTATTTCACCTAATAGTAACCCCAAATAGCTGGTTGCTATAACCTCTGAGCGTCAGCCTGTTTAAAAGGGCCTCAAGCTGTGCTATGGCTCAGTCTCCTGGACGTACTGGGCTTACATGAATCTACATTATAAGGATAGTGAATACTTATTTAAGAACACTGCCTGCCAAGTCTTCTACAATGGCTCACCTGGGCCAACATGGGAAACTTTTCTCTTCAAGTTTTATAAAAATGCATTTGTCCTTCTGGTATTTGATGTTTCCAGATGAAAGATCTGGATGCAAATAGGAGATAATAATTGAAAAAATCATGGCATTATAGCTACAGGTATGGGCATGCTGATATTTGGCAGTGGAAGGAGAGTGGTAACTCTGTTATTTGGATGGGGATAAGATAAAAATGAATGAGAATCTTAATGGAGAGGCAGGGACATAAAGACCTATGATTTATCAGCCACCCTGGAGGTGTCCTCGTGAACAGAAACATACTGGCACAGATCTTCCAAACTATTGCAAGATTCTTATATTTAACTGACTGCTGGGACCCCCAATTCCTTACCAGACTGTTACTACCATGGTTTGAACACCACTCCCCTTAGCCTTACAGGAAAATGAGACAGATACAGTGTCTCTCTCCAGATCCAAATGCAGGCATACTCATGGCTCAGCAAAATAAAGATGAATTATTTCTCCAGAGGGGAAAAAAAAAACTATCCATTATAAAATACTAAAAATTCTAAGTTCAGATTTTTTCTCCTGTAAGCTGTCACAGAAAAGAATTTTTTTTCTCCCCTTGTAGGTTCTTGAGACTGGTCTAGGAATTAAATGGACATGAGACAGATGAACAGGAGATAAACAGAAGTGTAGTATATATATACATGAGAAAACCCTAGGAAAGTTGAGTAATGCACAAAATGGCTGAACCCCTCACCTTAAATACTATTTTCAGTTAAAAACAGGATGTTAGAACTTCAAAGGTGAGAAAGGAAATTCACATGGAGATGGAAAGGCAAATGTTTGGTAAAGTTTTACTGGGCTAAGAAGAGACCATTCCACACAGAGTGGAATCTGATCTAATTAATGCCCCCCAACCCCGCCACACCCAGCCTGGATGCATTGTAGATATCTCTGGTAAGTGCTGTATTCCTGTAATAGGCCCTCTATTTAAATTCTTCAAGTGGCAAGGGGCAAGGTCAAAGTTAGGGGCAAGGTCAACGTTTCTTCCTGAGCCTTTTGGGCCTTGATTTCTTTTAGCTGAAAATATTCCACATGCCAAAGAGACGTTTTGGAGTGACGTTTTTATCACTCCCCTATAAATACAACACAGAGCATGTGCAGGTGTTACCTGCACTTGTGAGTCACTATATGGTAATTGGGACTTTGGTGACCAATGCAAGAAACACACAAGCAAAACACACTCATATTCTGACTAGTGCTCTTGTTGTGATTAATGAAGTCCTTTGTCTCTGACCTATGACTCTCTTGTCTTTTGACAAAACTCATGAAACTATTACAGGTAAATGTGTTGGCTTACAAATAGGGTAAAAATCTCAGAATTTCAAAGCTCATGACAGTACCTAAATCCAGATGGGCAGAAACATTACTGTTTATGAACATAGTAGCAAGGCATAAGGCTGGTAAAATAGAGGGCTGGGTTGTGAGAAGCCTTATTTTCCTTACTATGATGTTTAGAGTTTTTCTGTAAGAGGGAGTCATGAATAATTATTAATAAGTAGAGTGGCAGTTAGGAGAAGAGATTGGGTAAAGGAAGACTGGTGCAGAAACTTGTTAGCAGGCATCTGACAGTCTAGATAAGAGATGACAATGACATTTCCCAGAATATTAGATATGGGAATGGAAAGGAGCAGAACAATTCAAGAGCCATTTTAGAAGTAAGCTCATGTAACTTGCCTTCCAACTCAATGTGAAAAAATGAAATAAAGCATTCTAATATAACTATGAAGTTTTTTAGCTATGGGTCTGTCTAGATGCACAAACAAGAATTTTTAATGCATAGCAGTCAAAGAACAGAAGTTAAACTTCTCATGAAAATGATTATTAATGGGGGAAGAACAACTTAAAATAGTTTCCTAAAGTTTAAAGGCATGAGAATTTTTCAGTTGAAATATAGTTGATTTACAATGTTAAATTCTGATGTACAGCAAAGCAACTCAGTTACATATCTATATAGATAAATCTATATATATACTATATGTATATATATATATATATATATAGAGAGAGAGAGAGAGAGATATCTTCTTCATATTCTTTTCCATTCTGGTTTATAACAGGATATTGAATATAGTTCTCTATGCCATGTGATAGGACCTTATTGGTCATACATTCTATACATAATAATTTGTATTTCCTAATTCAAAAATCCCAATCATTCCCTTCTCCACGCTTCTCCTCCTTGGCAACCACAAATCTCCTATCTATGTCTGTGAATCTGTTTTTGTTTCATAGATAAGATCACTTGTGTCATATTTTAGATTCCTACATGTAAATGATTTGTCTTTCTGACTTACTTCACTTAGTGTGATAATCTCTCAGTCCACCTATGTTGCTGCAAATGACATTATTTCATTTTTATGACTGAGTAATATTCCACTGTATATATGTACCACATCTTCTGTATCCATTCATCTGTTAATCAACACTTAGGTTGTTTCCATGTCTTGGCTGTTGTGATAATGCTGCGATGAATATACAAATGCATGTATCTTTTTGAATTATAGTTCTGTCTGGATATATGCCCAGTAGTAAGATTATTGTGTCTTTTGGCTACTCAGTTTTTAATTTTCTTCTGCCTAATATTTGCTTGGGGTGTTTGCTTTTATGTTGTTGAGTTGTATGAGTTGTTTATATATTTTGGAAATTAAGTCCTTGTTGGTTGCATCATTTGCAAATATGTTTTCCCATTCTGTAGGTTGTCTTTTTGTTCATGGTTTCCTTTGCTGTACAAAAACTTGTAAACTTAATCAGGTCCCATTTGTCTATTTTGGGTTTTGTTTCTATTAAGGTATGAACATTTTGGGCCGTTTATTTAGCTGTATATTAATGTTCAGCCCTGCATGTTTCCTTTAAGCAGTCATATACTTAGCTGTTAATTACAGGCACTACATAACTACTCTCATGTTCAGGGCAGTGGAAAAGGAATGGGTTATAGAGTCTGATGGTCCTTGGCCTAAATATGACACCACATACGAGCCATAGTTACTTTTCCTCTGAGCCCCTTCCTTCTTTATGGCATGGTGATGTTTACCCCTATCTATCAAGGTTGTTCAGTGAATCACACAGGACACACACGTAAAGTTCCTAGGACATTGTGGAACCTGGTCATGTTAATTACTCTCTGCTCACCTTCTTTCCTTGCCAAATTTACAACTGCCTCCTTAGAACTAAATTGCTCAGCTCATCCAATCCCTTTTCCCATAACTTTCCTCTAGTCTTTATACTTCCCTTATTTTCTACTCAGACATGAGCATCATCTCAGTCTTTATGGCTCTCCACCCATCGCGTTTGAATATCTTTCTCGCACTATGTTTCCTTGGGCTGCTCTATTTAATTTACTCTAGAACTCTTATTTCCCAAAATGTATTTGGGTGAAAACTTCTAAATCTAACTTCTCTCATTTAGAACCAGAGGGTGAAAAATCAGTAACATTAAAACTGAGAAACTGACAATCTTCTTTTTAGAACTTTTATTTTCTATTTTATTGGGTAGTGTTAGAATGGAGATTATGGCAAAACCTTGTGGCAAATCTTCCAAAAGGAAGTGATGGTTATAAGAAATAAACTAAATATTAAGGTCCTCCTGTGGCTCCCATAAAGTTCACAATTTAAGTTTCAGGTAGGCAGGATCATTGACAACAAAGTGTGATTCTGTGGGAACCATGTTCCTAGTCACTCTGTTTAAAGTGATATAATCAAATCTTTTGATTAAAATAAGGGTTTGGGATCAGGTGGGCCAGGATTCCATTACTCTAGCTTTGTCATTTATAAGCTGTGTAACCTTGGACAAATTACTTAATCTATTTAAACCTCAATTTCCTAACTTATAAAGAAGAAAACAGTAAAGGTACCCATGCCAGGGGTCACTGTGAGGACTAAGTTGAATAAACTATGCAAAACACAATGGCTAGTTGTTGTGAGTACTCAATAAATGTTAGGCATTGTAATATGTTTTTTGTGTAGGTGGGAAGCACAAACTGGATTTGAATTCAGACGTTTGACTCAATGTTTATATTTTTAAAAGCTTATATAAAATTATCCTAAAAAGTGATTTATTTGTATGACTTTTGTAATTACAGCATCTCATAATAGATGTTAAAGCACAACATGAAAAGTACTATACAAATATAACATTACTATTATTAAATACATAAGTAAACACATAAGATTATTCATCTTAGACCAAGAAATTCTATTATGCAAAGTACGTTCAAAACACATAGTTATATAAAAAGAGAAAAATTTGCTCAGAAAGCGAGAAATAAGTCATCTTTATAAGCTTTCATTCTAATAGCACTACTCAGATGACAAATCATAAAACAATTTCATAGCTATGACATTTATAAAAACATTCTCATTAACAGTGTAATCTTTCACAATATGTTATTTACCTGATACTGAGATTCAAATGTGATCTGAGAGTATGAGTTTTTAAAATGAATTTCACAATGACCCTAAAAGATAACTGTCAAGCACACAGAAACAACCAAGTACCTGTAATAAAAGTCACATAAACTTCTCCGGGACAGATCGTGTTAGTATTTTATGTACCCTACAGGCAGTAAATGCTGTGTTCTATCATGTCAATTCATTTCTAGCTACTCCTTATAAATCAGAGACCTGCGATATCCTAACAGTCTGACCTATAAATGCTTTTTGAGTCATGCTTTGTTGCACTTATCATCGTATTTGTTTACCAAACACATTCGCAAATCCTACATTCTAAAATAAATATTTATAGGCTCTTATTGCCAGAATTTAACTAGCTATGGTTAAAACATTCTAAAGGTGTCAGGATATTCCCACATAACCTATGTCCATACAGAGTCATGAAGTCATAGAATCAAACCTTTCACAAGCAAATGTAATTTCCCTCAGCTTCTTTAACACCTGGTTTCTTCCCAGATGATTTGAAAAATGTTTCAATTATTCCAGTGTGATGATACCAGAAAACATCAGTTTAGCCATGTTTACGTATTGTGGGGACAAAAGAACACTGGGACGCTCAAGCATGTCCTTATCACTAGTATATTTTTAAAAAGTGATTCTTTTTACATATTTGTTTACCATATATTTAGAGTAAAGGCTGAGGATGTCATGAGGGAAGAGGGAAAGGGATGAGCATTCTGGATGGTTAGACTGAGATGGAGCTCAGTACCTCCTCTTAGCGTGAATCAGTTTGGTTTCATAGGTGAACATCTCCTTCAGCAAAGTCAGAGAGCCAAGAGACATATACCCACTACATAAGAGAATCCACTGTACTTTATTCCATTTTCCAGTCCGCAACCAATATTTCTTTCTGCCTCATAGAAAGTTCTTCCTGAGAAGAAACATGGTGATACCATTTTAGCCATCTTGATGTTTCCATAGATATTTTGATGCCCTAATAATGTTTTGACACTCTTTAAAGATTAGTTCTCCAATAAGCTTCCCAACCCACCCCTCCTTTAGGTACTAAACATTCAGTGATGAAAACATGATGTCTAGTGGTCATCGACATAATATGCTAGTGATTTCTTCAAGGCATTATATGGAATTTAGCAGAATCTTTTTTTTAACCTCTACTTTGTACTTTTTAGCTTATTTTAGTAGAGGTTTTGAAGGTTTTTATTTTACCTAACTCTATGTATGTATGTATGTATGTATGTATGTATATTTAATTTTTTTCTAGTCTTTTTTCCATATTCAAAATTTTTTGAATTATGAATTAATTTATTTCCATCTAATTCTTATCAGTTTTATTTTCCACATGCTTCCCATTGTTCCCCTTTAAAAATTAATAAATTGTAAACTATATAACTGTTTAATAATCAAATTTTCACTTGCATCCAAACTCACCTCATTTCTAGGTAAAATTACAGCATACTCTAATGGAGTTCATCAAGATGAGAAATGCCACAGTTTTGAAGTCCTCATCCCAATTTTTCTATCAGTGAAAGGATAAACTATCTACTTCCCATTCACTGCCTCAGCCAGCACTTCTTTACTAAAACTAGGAGGAGAGTTATTTATCACATAAAATAAGGACTTGTCCTCTAAAATGTTCATTTTCAGTGACTGTCATGATGACCAATTTGTGGACAAATAAGTAACTAATCGTCTATCAGTATACTCTGTAATCAGGTAGTGCTTTACAGTGTAGAAAATATTACTACCAATTCAATCAACTATACAGAATTTGAATCTTTTTATTTCAGACTAATTGACTGAAAGTAGATTGGCTGAAAACAAAGTTCACACCATCTTTCAGTGGACTAGCTATTTTATTAAAGGAAAATAATTAATAATGATAATAAATGTGGGGAAAGCATTGATTATAATGATATACCATGAAAACATTTTATAGTCTTTTTAAGAAACTTTAATTTTCTCAAATTTTTTTCACTTCTTGTTTTATTATTTCTTTTTTATTTACTAGCATACAACTGACATATAATATCATGTTTGTTTCAAGCATACAACATAATGCTTTGATATTTTTAAATATGGCAAACATTATCACAATAACTCTAGTTACATGTCACCATATATAGTTACAAAACATTTTTTCTTGTGATGAGAATGTTTAAGGTCTACTCTCTTAGCAACCTTAAAAGTTACAATATACTGTTATTAACTATAGTTACCATGCTGTACATTACATGAAAGTGAAAGTCACTCAGTCATATCTGACTCTTTTCGATCCCATGATCGCAAAGACCACAGAATTCTCCAGGCCCAAATAGTGAACGGGTAGCCATCCCCTTCTCCAAATTACCTTCCCAACCCAGGGATCAAACCCACATCTCCTGCATTGCAGGTGGATTCTTTACCAGGTGAGCCACCAGGGAAACCCAAGAATACTGGAATGAGTAGCCTATCCAGCAAATCTTCCTAACCCAGGAATCAAACCGGGGTCTCCTGCATGGC
Organism: Odocoileus virginianus; assembly: GCF_023699985.2. NCBI lineage: Eukaryota > Metazoa > Chordata > Mammalia > Artiodactyla > Cervidae > Odocoileus > Odocoileus virginianus. The sequence goes on along the minus strand of NC_069674.1, from coordinate 62,357,175 downwards.
AGGCGGATTCTTTACCAGCCAAGCTACAGGGTTTTGTTTTTTGTTTTCTAGATGTCACATGTAAGTTAAATCACACAGTATTTGTCTTTCTTCATTTCAATTAGCATAATGCCCTCAAGGGCTGTCCATGTTATTGTAAATAGCAATATTTCATTATTTTTTATGGCTGAATAATATTCCATTATATAAATAAAGATATAGACAATATTTTCTTTGATAGTTCATTCATCAATTGGTGCTTTTGTTGTTTCTATATCTTGGCTATTGTGAATAATGTTGTGGTTGAACATAAGGGTGTATGTATATTTTCCCTTTGTGTTTTCATTTTCGTCACAGAAGTGAAATTCCTATATCATATAGTAGTTCTATTTTTAAACTTTTGAGAAACCTTCATACTGTTTTCATAGTAATTGAACCAATTTACATACCCACAAACAGTGCACAATTTGTATTCCCTTTTCTCCATAACCTTACCAACACTTAACTATTTTTGTCTTTTTGATAATAGCCATTCTAATAGATGTGAGGTGGCATTTCATTGTGGTTTTTATTTGCATTTCCCTGATGATTAGTGATATTGAGCACTTTTCACATACATACTGGCATCCGTCTTCTTTGGAAAAGTATCTATTCAGAACCTCTACTCATTTTTTTATGGATTGTTTGTTTCTTTTCTATTGAATTGGGTTTTTTTTTTTTTTTTACTATTTTAGATATTAACTCCTTATCAGATATATGGTTTGTAAATTTTTTTCCTGTTCCATATATTGCCACTTGATTTTGTTCATGGTTTTATTTGCTTTGAGAAGCATTTTCATGTATGTAGTCTTATTTACTTTTGTTGCCTTTCCTTTTGGTGTCAAATCCAAAAAATTACTGCCAAAACTTATATTAAGGAATTCACTGTATTTTCTTAGTTTTAGTTATTAATTTTTATTGGAGGATAGTTCACTTACAATGTTGTGTTCATTTCTGCTGTACAGCAAAGTGAATCAATTTTTTATATATATATACATATATATACACATATACATATATATATACACACACACATACTCTTTTTTTAGATTGTTTTCCTGTAGAGTATTGAGTAGAGTTCCCTGTATTATATTATTCTTGTTGTTGCTTGGTTGTGTCCAACTCTTTGGGACCTCATGGACTGTAGCATACCAGGCTCTATGTCCTCCACTTCTCCCAGAGTTTGCTCAGATTCATATCCATTGAGTTGGTGATGCTATCTAACCATTTCAATCCTCTGCAGCCCTCTTCTCCTTTTGCCTTCAATCTTTCCCGGCATCTGGGTCCTTCCTACTGAGTCAAGTCTTCAAATCATGTGGCCAAGGTATTGAAGCTTCATCAACAAACATTCCAATGAATATTCACGGTTGATTTCCTTTGATATTGTCTGGCTTGATCTCCTTGCTGTTCAAAGGACTCTCAAGAGTCTTCCCCAGCACATTAAGAAAGCATCAGTTATTTGATGTCAGCCTTCTTTATGGTCCAACTCTCACATCCATACCTGACTACTGGAAAAACCATAGCTTTGACTATATTGACCTTTGCAAGCAAAGTGACGTCTCTGCTTTTTAACACTGTCTAAGTTTGTCATAACTTTCCTTTCAAGGAGCAAGCGTCTTTAAATTTCATGGCTGCAGTCACTGTCTGCAATGATTTTGGAGACCAAGAAAATAAAATCTGTCATTGCTTCCAGTTTTTCCCATTCTATTTGCCTTGAAATGATGGGACCAGATGCCATGATCTTAGTTTTTTGAATGTTGAATTTTAAGCCAGCTCTTTCACTCTCTTCTTTCACCCTCATCAAGAGACTCTTTAGTCCCTTTTCACTTTCTGCCATTAGAATGGTATCATCTACATATCTAAGGTTGTTGATATTTCTCCTGGCAGTCTTGATTCCAGCTTGTGATTCATCCAGCCTGACATTTCACATGATGTACTCTGCATATAAGTTAAATAAGCAGGGTGACAGTTACAACCTTGCTGTATTTCTTTCCCAATTTCAAAAAAGCATTGTTCCATCCGGTTCTTGCTATTGCTCTTGACCTGCATACAGACTTCTCAGGAGACAGGGAAAGTGGTCTGGTATTCCCAGCCTTGTCTAGTTCAATGAAACTAAGTGATGCTGTGTAGGGCCACCCAAGACGGACGGGTCATGGTGGAGAGTTCTGACAAAATATGGTCTACTGGAGAAGGGAATGGCAAACCACTTCAGTATTCTTGCCTTGAGAACCCCATGAACAGTAGGAAAAGGCAATGAGATATGACACAGAATGATGAACTCCCAAGGACAGTAGGTGCCTAATATATTACTGTAGATCAGTGGAGAAATAACTCCAGAAAGAATGAAGGAACGGAGACAAAGCAAAAACAACACATAGTTGTGGATGTGACTGGTGATAGAAGAAAGGTCTGTTGCTGTAAAGAGCAATATTGCATAGAAACCTGGAATGTTAGGACCATGAATCAAGGTAAATTGGAAGTGGTAAAACAGGATATGGCAAGAGTGAACGTTGACATTGTAAGAATCAGCGAACTAAAATAGACTAGAATGGGTGAATTTAACTCAGATGACCATTATATCTACTACTGTAGGCAAGAATCCCTTAGAAGAAATGGGGTAGCCCTCATAGTCAACAAAAGAGTCAAAATGCAGTACTTGGATGCAATCTCAAACACAACAGAATGATCTCTGTTTGTTTCCAAGGCAAACCATTCCATATCATGGTAATCCAAGTCTATGCCCCAACCAGTAACACTGAAGAAGCTGAGTTGAATGGTTCTATGAAGACCTATAATATCTTTTAGAACCAATGCCCAAAAAAGATGTCCTTTCATTATAGGGGACTGGAATGCAAAAGTAGGAAGTCAAGAAACACCTGGAGTAAAAGGAAAAATTGGCCTCAGAATACAGAATAAAGCACAGCAAAGGCTAACAGAGTTTTGCGAAGGGAACACACTGGTCATAGCAAACACCCTCTTCCAACAACACACGAGAAGACTCTATACATGGACATCACCTGATGGCCAACACTGAAATCAGATTGATTATATTCTTTTTACCTGAAGATGGAGAAGCTCTAACAGTTAGAAAAAAACAAGACCAGGAGCTGACTGTGGCTCAGACCATGAACTCCTTATTGCCAAATTCAGACTTGAAGAAAGTAGGGAAAACCACTAGACCATTCAGGTATGACCTAATCAAGTTCCTTATGATTATACAGTGGAATTGATAAGTAGATTCAAGGGATTAGATCTGATAGAAAGAGTGCCTGATGAACTATGGACAGAGGTTCGTGACATTGTACAGGAGACAGGGATCAAGAACATCCCCAAGAAAAAGAAATGCAAAAAAGCAAAATGGCTGTCTGAGGAGGCCTTACAAATAGCTGTGAAAATAAGTGAAGTGAAAAACAGAGAAAAAGGAAAGATATACCCATTTGAATGCAGAGTTCAAAAGAATAGCAAGGAGAGATAAGAAATCCTTCCTTAGTGATCAGTGCAAAGAAATAGATGAAAATAATAGCATGGGAAATACTAGAGATCTTGTCAAGAAAATTAGAGACACCAAGGGAACATTTCATGCAAAGATAGGCTCAATAAAGAACAGAAATGGTATAGACCTAACAGAAGCAGAAAATATTAAGAAGAGGTGGCAAGAATACACAGAAGAACTGTACAAAAAAATCTTCAAGACCCAGATAGTCACAAAGGTATGAACACTCACCTAGAGCCAGACATCCTGGAATGTGAAGTCAAGTGGGCCTTAGGAAACATCATTATGAACAAAGCTAGAGGAGGTGATGGAATTCCAGTTGAGCTATTTCAAATCCTAAATGATGATGCTGTGAAAGTGCTGCACTCAATATGCCAACAAATTTGGAAAACTCAGCAGTGGCCACAGGACTGGAAAAGGTCAGTTTTCATTCCAATCCCAAAGAAAGGCAATGCCAAAGAATGCTCAAACTACCACACAATTGCACTCATCTCACACGCTAGTAAAGTAATGCTCAATATTCTCCAAGCCAGGCTTCAGCCATATGAAACATGAACTTCCAGATGTCCAAGATGGTTTTAGGAAAGGCAGAGGAACCAGAGATCAAACTGGTAACATACACTGGATCATCAACAAAGCAAGATAATTCCAGAAAAACATCTATTTCTGCTTTATTGACTACGCCAAAGTTTTTGAGTGTGTGGACCACAATAAACTATAGAAAATTCTGAAAGAAATGGGAATACCAGACCACCTGGCCTGCCTCTTGAGAAATCTGTATGCAGGTCAAGAAGCAACAGTTAGAACTGGACATTAAACAACATACTCGTCCCAAATAGGGTTAGGAATATGTCAAGGCTGTATATTGTCACCCTACTAATTTAACTTATATGCAGAGTACATCATGAGAAATGCTGGGCTGGATGAAGCACAAGCTGGAATCAAGATTGCCAAGAGAAATATCAATAACCTCAGATATGTAGATGACCCACCCTTATGGCAGAAAGTGAAAAATTAAATAGCCTCTTGATGAAAGTGAATGAGGAGAGTGAAAAAGTTGGCTTAAAACTCAAGATTCAGAAAACTAAGATCATGGCATCTGGCCCCACCACTTCATGGCAAATAGATGGGGGAACAGTGAGATTTTATTTTTGGGGGGCTCCAAAATCACTGCAGATGGTGATTGCAGCCATGAAATTAAAAGATGCTTACTCCTTGGAAGGAAAGTTATGACCAACCTAGATAGCATATTAAAAAGTCTAGTCAAGGCTATGGTTTTTCCAGTAGTCATGTATGGATGTGAGAGTTGGACTGTAAAGAAAGCTGAGCACCTAAGAATTGATGCTTTTGAACTGTGGTGTTGGAGAAGACTCTTGAAAGTTCCTTGGACTGCAAGAAGATCCAACTAGTCTGTCCTAAAGGAGATCAGCCCTGAATATTCATTGGAAGGACTAGTGCTGAATCTGAAGCTCCAGTAGTTTGGCCACCTGATGCAAAGAACTGACTCATTTGAAAAGACCCTGATGCGAGGAAAGATTGAGGGCAGGAGGAGAAGGGGATGACATAGAATGAGACGGTTGGATGACATCGCTGACTCAATGGACATGAGTGGACAGGGAGGCCTGGCGTGCTGCAGTCCATGGGGTTGGAAAGAGTCAAACATGACTGAGTGACTGAACTGAACTGAGAATTTTCCACAGTTTGTTGTGATCCACACAGTCAAAGGCTTTAGCATAGTCAATGAAGCAGAAGTAGATATTTTTCTGGTACTCCCTTAATATCTCCATGGTCCAGCAAATGTTGGCAATTTGATTTCTGGTTCCACTGCATCTTTGAAACCCAGAATATATACTTGGAAAGTCTCAGTTTATGTACTGCTGAAGCCTAGCATGAAGGATTTGGGGCATAAATTACTGGCATGTGAAATGAATGCAGTCGTATGATAGCTGGAATATTCTTTGGCATTGTCCTTTGTTGGGATTGAAATGAAAATTGACATTTTCTAGTCCTGTTGCCACTGCTGAGTTTTCCAAATTTGCTGATATATTGAGTAGAGCAGTTTAACAGTGTTATCTTTTAGCATTTTAAATAGCTCAGGTGGAATGTGACCATCTCAACAGGCTTTGTTCTTAATAATGCTTCCTAAGGCTCCCTTGTCTTCATACTCCAGTATATCTGGCTCTAGGTAAGTGACCATACTTCGTGCTTATCTGGGTCATTAAAACCTTTCATGTATAGCTCTTCTGTGTATTTTTGTCACCTCTTCTTAATCTCTCTGCTTCTGTTAAGTTCTTATCATTTCTATACTTTATCATGTCCATCCGTGTTGAAATATTTCCTTCTAATTTTCTTGAAGAGATCACTAGTCCTTGCCATTCTAAACTCAACTATTACATTGCATTGTTATTCTAAGAAGGACTTCTTATCTCTCCTTCAGTTCAGTCAATCAGTTGTGTTCAACTCTTTGCAACCCCATGGAATGCAGGATGCCAGGCCTCTCTGTCCATCACCAACTCCCAGAGTTTACTCAAACTCATGTCCATTGAGTCAGTGATGCCATCCAACCATCTCATCCTCTCTCATCACCTTCTCCTCCTGCCTTCTCTCTTTCCCAGCATCAGGGTCTTTTCCAGTGAGTCAGCTCTTCGCATCAGGGTGCCAAAGTATTGTCATTTCAGCTTCAGCATCAGTCCTTCCAATGAATATTCAGGACTGATTTCCTTTAGGATGGACTGGTTGGATCACTTTGCAGTCCAAGAAACTGTCAAGAGTCTTCTCCAACACCATAGTTCAATTCTTCGGTGCTCAGCTTTCTTTATAGTCCAACTCTCACATCCATACATGACTACTGAAAAAACCATAGCTTTGAGTAGACAGACCTTTGTTGGCAAAGTAATGCCTCTGCTTTTTACTATCTGTCTAGATTGGTCATAACTTTACTTCCAAGGAATAAGCGTCTTTTAATTTCATGACTGCAATCACCATCTGCAGTGATTTTGGAGACCTAAAAAATAATGTCTGCGACTGTTTCCATTGTTTCCCCATCTATTTGCCATGAAGTGATGGGACCAGATGCCATGATCTTAGTTTTCTGAATCTTGAGTTTTAAGCCAACTTTTTCACTCTCCTCTTTCACTTTCATCAAGAGGCTTTTTAGTGCTTCTTCGCTTTCTGCCATAAGGGTGGTGTTATCTGCATATCTGATGTTATTGATATTTCTTCTGCAAATCTTGATTGCAGCTTTGTTCATCATCCAGTCCAGAATCTCTCATGATGCATATAAGTTAAATAAGCAGGATGACAATATAAAACCTTGACGTACTCCTTTCCCAATTTGGAACCAGTCTGTTGTTCCATGTCCAGTTCTAACTGTTGCTTCCTGACCTGCATACAGATTTCTTAAGAGGCAGGTCAGGTCTGGTATTCTCATCTCTTGAAGTATTTCCACAGTTTGTCATGATCCACAGAGCCAAAAGCTTTGGCATATTCAACAAAGCAGAAATAGATGTTTTTCTGGAACTCTCTTGCTTTTTCGATGATCCAGAGGATGTTGGCAATTTGATCTCTGGTTCCTCTGCCTTTCCTAAAACCATCTTGAACATCTGGAAGTTCATGGTTCATGTATTTTTGAAGCCTGGCTTAGAGAATTTTGAACATTACTTTACTAGCGTGCGAGATGAGTGCAATTGTGTGGTAGTTTGAGCATTCTTTGGCATTGCCTTTCTTTGGGATTGGTATGAAAACTGACCTTTTCCAGTCCTGTGACCACTGCTGAGTTTTCCAAATTTGTTGGCATATTGAGTGCAGCACTTTCACAGCATCATCTTTCAGGATTTGAAATAGCTCAACTGGAATTTCATCACCTCCACTAGCTTTGTTTGTAGTGATGCTTTCTAAGGCCCACCTGACTTCACATTCCAGGATGTCTGGCTCTAGGTGAGTGATCACACCATTGTGATTATCTGAGTCATGAAGATCTTTTTTGTATAGTTCTTCTGTGTATTCTTGCCACCTCTTCTTAATATCTTCTGCTTCTGTCAGGTCCATACCATTTCTGTCCTTTATTGAGCCTATCTTTGCATGAAATGTTCCCTTGTTATCTCTAATTTTCTTGAAGAAATCTCTAGTCTTTCCCATTCTGTTGTTTTCCTCTATTTCTTTGCATTGATTGCTAAGGAAGGCTTTCTTATCTCTCCTTGCTATTCTTTGGAACTCTGCATTCAATGGGAATATCTTTCCTTTTCTCCTTCGGTTTTCGCTTCTCATCTTTTCACAGCTATTTGTAAGGCCTCCTCAAACAACCATTTTGCCTTTTTGCATTTGTTTTCCATGGGGATTGTCTTGATCCCTGTCTCCTGTACAATGTCGCAAACCTCCATCCATAGTTCATCAGGCACCCTGTCTATCAGATCTAGTCCCTTAAATCTATTTCTCACTTCCACTGTATAAGCATAAGGGATTTGATTTAGGTCATACCTGAATGGTCTAGTGGTTTTCCCTACTTTCTTCAATTTAAGTCTGAATTTGGCAATAAGGAGTTCATGAACTGAGCCACAGTCAGCTCCTGGTCTCATTTTTTCTGACTGTATATAGCTTCTCCATCTTTGGCTGCAAAGAATATAATCAATCTGATTTCAGTGTTGACCATCTGGTGATGTCCATGTATAGAGTCTTCTCTTATGTTGTTGGATGAGGGTGTTTGCTATGACTAGTAGTATATAAAATGGGAATTTGAAATATATTTCCAGGAGACTGTGGCCTTGTTAGCCTAAATTATTTCTCTAGTTCAAATGAGGTATATGAAGCATGGATATATAATCAGTTAAAATTTAGAAATGACTGCACTGAGGCCAAACTGTATACTTAGTAGACACTTGTTTATTTGTCGTTTGACGTAGACAAGAAGACATGGAATTAAAAAGAATGACACTGCTACCAGCCATTGACAAAAGCTTTGATACTTTTTGCAAAGAAGTACTGGTACAGTAGTCAGCAAAGGACAGTGTGCAACAGCCACAACATGCACAAAGTCAACAGATTCAAGAAGTTCTAGGTTTTCTCATTCTGGTCAGTCTTATCAATAGGAGGCTGACAATATTACTGCTATTTACATATTGGTACCACACTGGCATGGATTTGCATAATGTATTGAGGCTCTATGCTCCAGAGAGTTGCATTGTAACATATTGGTGCTTAATGAACTCTGAAAAAATTGATTTTCCACAGAGTAAATTAAGGAATGCATTATAGCTGTTAAAGCAATCTTAAGGGAAATCCGAAGCTTCCACTGCAGCACCATGCTTAGTAAGTAATAAATTACATGTTATACTTATTTGCCTTAATTCATGCTAATTTTGTCCAATTAATGTATCACAGTAATTCAGAAGCCTGTCACAGGAGAGCTAATTATTTATTGGATTTTTGTGTTCAGCTCCCTAGGAGTCTACTAGCAAACAAACTTGTGACTGTCTTTCTCTTAGGTCCATGGTGACATTCTTATGTCTTACTGTGGGGAAGTTAGATTCTTCCTTCTTTCTCAGGTTTTAAAAATGAATTGTGGTGTATCTGAGTCAGATTCTTATTTTTTGATTGGTGAAACAGTTTCACAAACTGCCACTCTATTAGGATGAGACCTACTATCATCCCTATCAACACGGTCCTGCTGAAGAGCCTGTATATTTCAGAGTTCTCACTAAGAAAAAAGATATTTTTATTTGTTCATGTTAAAAAGTTCTACTTATTATGGGTATGTCTGTCTTTCACCCAAAGCAAATTGGAAAAGTGACACAGTGAACTGGACAATTTCACCAGAGGTTCCCATTTAGGGCCACAGTTCTGTCTTTTAGAGAATTCCATTGGATTTTCTGGATACTAGAATTATTCTCTTCACTCTGCAAGATCTTGGTTCTAAATCTTCAAAGGCCCCATGCAGTGTTCTAAAAGTACTGTTTAGGGAAAAAATCAAATCTAATTCACAATAGCAATCTAAATCCACTTTGCAAATATAGTTTTTTTTATTTTATTGTGTGGTACACTGTTAATTCACAAGCCCTCCAGATGAATTACTATGAGATTAATATGCACAATTCATACCTATAAATATTGTGGCAGTTGCTAAATAATTTGTACACCATGATAAGAGACAGACATCAGAGTCAAAGGAGCAGTGCTTTACCAGCTGGGAAATGTTCACTGTTTTCTGGGATTCTGACAAATCCACACATTTGCAGACAGCTATTTGTAGAGGGTGAGAAGCATTTGATCTCTTGTTTTGCTCCCTCCTATAAGCATCAGGAGAGCACTTGTCTGCTGATTATCATCTTCCAGCCAAATGGAAAAAAAAGTACCACTCTTTTAAATACATAAATGTAGAATGATATTTACCAGCAAGTTCTATCACAATGATCAGCAGCACTTGAGACACACTTGCCAAGGTGTTTAAATGTTTACCTTGACAACTGTCTTTAATTTGATGAGGAAAAATGATGACATCTTTTTGTTCCATCAGTTTATACTAACCTGTTTGCCCATAAGCAATAGAGAATATGAGGATCAGCAGACTTCTCCAAACTGTACAGTTATACACCTTTGTATACGATGACTTCAAAAGAAATTGCCACCTACTATATAATGTTATTTTTCACCTCCTCACAGTTTTTTTTATTTGTTTGTTTGTTTAATGACTCATTCAAAACCGGAAATACATTTCTGGGTTTTTGTTTGCTCTCTTTTACATATGGCATTAACATTTCAGCCATTTTTTTCTTTCTGTTATTTTTAAACTATAGTTTATAAGATTAAATTAACCTGGTTAATTTCCTGGTCATTTCCTGGTTCCTTATAGGAAAGTCCTTCAGCCAATGACATTACTTCTTTTTTTTGTTTGTTTGTTTTTATGATATTACTTCCTGCAAAAATGAATTTTCAATTGCAGCTTCACCCTTTGTAAACTTTGACCAAATTTAGAATAGAATAGTAATATCTAGTTTATTACTGAGTAGAAGTCCTTCAAAGAAAATGAAGATATGACAAGTCTTGTGTTGGTTATTTTATATGTACTCCAGTACCCTCTAATGTCTAATTTGTCCCAACACATACTACCCTACTGCCCAACATTGAGGACTTGCACTGTTTAAAGTGTCTCTGTTTTAGTTTCATTAATTTTTATTCAAATATAATTACTATACAATGTTATGTTAGTTTCTCCTGTTCAGCCAGTGAATCAGCCATCCATATACACATACTCCCTCCGTCTTGTATTTCCTTCCTGTGCAGGTCATCACAGTGCGTTAAGCAAAGTTCCTTGTGCCATACAGTATGTTCTCACTAGTTATCTCTTTTACACATAATATTAATAGTGTGTATGTATCAATCCCAACCATCCAATCTCTCCCACACTCACCCATGTGTTTGTCCTCTACATCTGGGTCTCTATTTCTGCTTTACATAACATCACTCATACCATTTTTCTAGATTCTACATGTATACATTAATATATTAATGCAACATTTGTTTTTCTGACTTCTCTCTGTATGATAAACTCCAGGTCCATCTACATCTGTTCAAATAATCCAATTTTTATGGCTGTGATATTCCATTGTGTACATGTAATACATCTTTATCATTCCTCTGCTGATGAACATTTAGGTTGCTTCCATATCCTGGCTATTGTAAATAGTGCTGTGATGAACATTGGGGTGCATCTTTTTGAATTACGGTTTCTTTGGGTATACGCCCAGAAGTGGAATTGCTGTTTCATATGGTAGTTCTATTTTTAGTTTTTAAGGAAATTTCATACTGTTTTCCATAATGGTTGTATCAATTTACACTCCCACCAATAGTGTATAAGGGTTCCCTTTTCTCCACTTCCTCTCCGGTATTTATTGTTTGTAGATTTTTTGATGATGGCCATTCTGACTAATGTGAAGTGATACCTCATTGGTTTTTGATTTGCATTTCTCTGATAATTAATGATGTTGAGAATCTTTTCAAGTGTTTGTTAGCTGTCTGTATATCTTATTTGGAGTAACGTCTATTTAGATTTTATGCCCATTGTTTGACTGGGTTGTTGGTTTTTTGTTTTTGGTTTTTGATATGAACTGCATGAGCTGCTTGTATATTTTGGAGATTGATCCTTTATCAGTTGTTTCATGTGCAAATATTTTCTCCCATTCTAAGGACTGTCTTTTCACCTTGTTTATGATTTTCTTTGCTCTGCAAAAGCTTTTACATTTAATTAGGTCCCATTTGTTTATTTTTATTTTCATTATTCTAGGTGGTGGGTCAAAAAAGATCTTGCTGCAACTTATGACAAAGAGTGTTCTGCTTATGTTTTCCTTGTAGAGTTTTGTAGTGTCTGGCCTTACGTTTAGTTCTTTAATACATTTTGAGTTTATTTTTGTGTATGACGTTAGAGAATATTCTAATTTAATTCTTTTATAAGTAGCTATCCAGTTTTCTCAGCAATACTTACTGAAGAGACTGTCTTTTCTCCATTGGATATTCTTGCCTCCTTTGTCATAGATTAGGTGACCATAGGTGCATGGGTTTATCTCTGGGCTTTCTGTTCTATTCCTGATCTGTATTTCTGTTTTTGTGCCAGTACCATGCTGTCTTGAGGGTGGAAATGTCTGTTTTTTAATGAAAGATGTAAACTTTTGTCTTCTCACTTCAGTCTTTATATATACTTGCTTTCCATCAATTAATACTGTGACACTAAAATTCTGAGTCCTGACCAAATGCTAATGGAAATGATTAAAATTCAACCTAATCAGGTCTGTGCATTTGAGATTAGATTGCTTCTTTTCTGGATTCTTAAACATCTTAGGACATTAGTAGGCTAAGCTGGGCCAGGCTTGGGATCTGTGTGTATTCAGCCTTGTTGGAGGAAAGTCTGGCATCCAGGATCTTCTCACTATGGGTCTCTTGAACTCAGATGAGAATTTGTCCTGTGTTTACAAGTTCCCTCACTTAGTGTTTTGACTTAGCCCTACTTGCCTTGGTTGGGAGACAGTCACTCTGAGATATGTCTGAGGTGGGGATGCAGTACATGGTGTTGGTGAGGGGCTCAGCTAGAACTATATCAGATTCTGTTTGGTCCCAGAATCTCCCTGGGTCTGAACTACTTCACCAATAAAGCATGGTCAGTCAGAGCAAATAATCATCACTAAATTTCTAGGTGTGATGTCTTGTTTTTCTCCGAGTTTAATCTAAGAAACACAAGTGATGACAGGCCTTAATGGGCAAAAGCAGAACTCTTCCTGTGCTGTGGAGTCAGGCCAAGATCCAAGGAAAGATGACAAAAGCCCAAAGACTTCCCTCTCCCTGAACTCTCTTAAATATGGAAAGAAAGAGTTTCACCAGTTTTATTGACAAGCTGAGCTACACCTTGTTCTTTCTTGGATCACGCTACCTGAGGTAGTGGATTATTATCTGTTCCATTTTTAGTAACACTTGGAGTTTTAGAACTTAAACATTTTGGTACCCCAGAGTTTAAGATAATGGTGACACATGGATAACATATACCCATCATTGCCCACTTCCTCTCCAGTCAGCCAGGCTGTGTTCTGAGAGCTCTGTACCTCTAGGAGGCTGGCCAATGTGTCCAAATCCATCCTAAGAGGAATCCTAGACATTGTTACTAGTTGTGAGAACCTTATTCTCTCTCTTTTGTGTATTATGGTTCACACACCGTCCACAAAGAAAAACAACTAGGAATCACAGAGAAGTCAAATTCTGCTGACTTTGTTTTTAAGTAAAAAGTAAAGAACGTGCTATGGAAACTTTAAAAATAATAAATCTATTTTAAGCAAGACCCTGTGCTTTTTGTTCTTTAATGTGAACCAATACTTTTCACATGTTATATTGTCAATATTTTTATATCATTAAATCTACTGTGAAAAAACATTTTAAAGATATTAATATAATTTTCAATCTTGCTGTATTGTAAAAATATCTTTTCCATTACAGTTTATCTCAGGATATTAAATATAGTTCTCTGTGCTATACAGTAGGACCTTATTGTTATCTATTCCATGTATAATAGTTTGCATCTACTAACTCCAAACTCCAGTCCATCTCTCCTCCTGTCCCCTTAGCAACTATGAGTCTGTTCTCTACGTCTGTGGGTCTTATTTCTGTTTCAAAGATATGTTCATTTCTATCATATTATAGATTCCATATGTAAGTAATGTCTTTTTATGATTTACTTCACCTAGTATGATAATCTCTAGTTGCATCCATATTGCTGAATTATTTCATTCTTTTTTATGGCTATTAGTATTCCATTGTATATGTGTATTGCATCATCTTTATCCATTCATCTGTTGATGGACATTTAGCTTGTTTCCTTGTCTTTACTATTGTAAATAGTGCTCCTATGAATATAGAGGTACATGTGATTTATTGAATTATAGTTTTATCTGGATATAGACCCAGGAGTAGGATTAATGGATCATTTGACAATTCTATTTTTAGTTTTTTTGAGGAACCTCCATACTATTTTCCATAGTGGCTGCACCAACTTACATTCCCACAGTGTTCCCATTGGAGTGTTTCCTTTTCCCCACACCCTCTCTGACATTTGTTATTTGTAGACTTCTTAATGAAGGTCATTTTGAGCAGAGTGAAGTAGTAACTCGTTGTTTTGATTTGCATTTCTCTAAAAATTAGTGATGTTGAACATCTTTCATGAGCCTATTGGCCTTTTGTATGTAAATATCTATTTAGGTCTTCTGCCCATTTTTCAATTGGGTTATTTTTTTGTTGTTGTGTCATTATGTGCTGTTTGTGTGTTTTGGAAATTAAGCCCTTGTCAGTTGCATTATTTGTAAATATTTTCTCTTATTCCATAGGTTGTCTTTTTGTTCTGTTTATGGTTTCCTTTGATAGGCAAAACTTGTTAGCTTGATTTGGTCCTCTTTGTTTATTTTTGTATTTTTATTTCCATTACCTTGGGAGTCTGACCTAGGAAAGCACAAGTACAATTTATGTCAAAGAACATTTTGTCTATGATCTCTTCTGGGAGTTTTATGCTGTAACGTTGTATGTTTAAGTCTTTAAGCCATTTTGAGTTTGTTTTTGTGCATAGTGTGAGGGTATTTTCTGACTTCATAGATTTGTGTGCAGTTTTCCCACTTTCTCAGCACCGCTAGCCCAGGAAACCATTTTTTCCCCATTTCATGCCCTTGCCTTTTTCTGTCGGAGATTAACTGCCCACGATGGATGGGGTTCTTTCTGAGTTCTCCATGCTGCCTCATTGTTTGTGTGTCTGCTTTTGCGCCAGCGCCACACTGTTCTGATTACTGTAGTTAGCAGTATTGTTCGAGGTCTGGGACGGTTATGCCTCCTGCTTTGTTCTTTTCCCTCAGGAATGTTTTGGCAATTCTGGGTCTTTTATGGTTCCCTATAAAATTTTAGGATTATTTGTTTTAGATCTATGAAAAATATCATGGATGATTTGATAAATATCCAAATTGGAAGATTGCTTTGGATAGTATGGCCAATTTAGCATGGAATATCTTTCCATTGTTTTGAATCATCTATTAACGTCTTCTATTAATGTTTTATAGTTCTCAGCATAGAAGTCTTTCACCTCCTTGGTCAAGTTTACTTATAAGTTTTTTTTTTTTTTGAATGTGATTTTAAAAGGTATTGTGTTTTTATATTCCCTTTCTGATATTTCATTGTTAGTGTAAAATACATATATATGTATATATAGAGAGAGAGCTGATTTTTGTGTGTCAATCTTGTATTCTATTACATTGCTGAATCCATTTATCAGTTCTAGTAGTTTTTATATGGAGTCTTCAGGGTTTCCATATATAGTATCATGTCATCTTTGTATAATGACAGTTTTACTTCTCCGCTTCCAGTTTGGATCTTTTATTTCTTTTTCTTGTCTGACTGCTGTGACTCGGCCTTCTAATTCTATGTTGAATAGAAGTAGTAAGAGTGGGCATCCTTGTCTTGTTCCAGAATTTAACTAAAATCACATAACCTTCTGTGTGCTACAGCTACCATAGTAAATGAGTCAGCCAAGGTTCACACACTATGGAATTTGCAGTCTACTGCAAGGAGGTGGACAAAGGAAGGAAATGAAGAAAGGGATGGAGGAAAAAAGGGAAGGCAGCCAGTGTTGGCAGGGCCTATAAAGAGACATTATAGAGGAGATCCTAGATGGCTTTTTTGTGTAGTCTAGGTTCTTGGTTGAGGTTACATTTTAGGTGAGATTTGAATGAAAAGTAAAAAATGCAGTCATTCATGGCATGGCTAGGTACTAAGGACATGCTACATAAAGGAAAAACCTAAAGCAAAGGGTTATGAGATAAAATTTTTTACAAAATGAAAAGAAGAATCTATACAAAAGATCTTAACTCTCCCAATGTCTCTTACAATAGCTCACATTTACTAATAAATCCTTAACAGCCTAAGTGCCAAGCTCCCTAATAGCAAATCACAAGTAACAGTTGATATCTACTTTATTGTTAGAGTCCAATTTCAATAACTCACCTCTGGTCCTGACCTGTTAATGCTTTGTCTTCTCTCCCAGGATCCAAACTCTTGACTCTATGCCTGTTTTGCTCTTGCCCTTGTCTCACCTCTAGTCTTTCTGATTCCCTTTCTGCTTAGGTTTTGGCTTTGTATCCAGGGCTGGTTTCACAAATCCTTTGCTCAGATAGAATTTTTTGTTGCTTCAGCCCTGAAAATGATTCTATCACCCCTTTGTGGGAGACTCCAAAGAAGTCTACCCACACTTCTACTCTACCCTCCTCCTCTAGCAAAGCATTTCAAATTAACATATATTCAAATTTAATGAGATCCTGAAATGTTATTGGGCTACCTCAAATACATTTCTTCTTGGAAAAAGCAGATGTACAGAAACTCAGCAAGAATTTTTTGTAGCAAAGTCTCTATTCAGTGATCGGTGGGCAAAATGGGTAAAAATGCATTAACTATGGTGTCTCACCAGTTACTTGGTTTTGTTTGCACTAAACATTTATTAGGCATAGTCAGGTAATTATAACTGTCAAGAATGCTATAATAAATTGAGAAGGCCTTTTTTGTTCCTGTTCTTAGCAAGTTCCTATTTTCTTAGATGTCAAAATGGTAGTGAAAAAATAAATAAACAAATAAAATGTCCCACATCCAGTTCTAGGAATGTACTAGGCTGTACATATCTGGAGTGTACCTTCTGGAGTTCTAATGAACTGCTAAACCAGATGTCCCTGGCCATTAGCCCTGCTTTTCTACCACAGTTGAAGCTAAAGTAGCACCCTCATGTCAAATACACTAATGACATAGGATAAATGACATTTTGATAATCAGCATAACCCACATCTGAGTCTATGATTTTAGCATGTAAGGGTTAGGCCTATATGAGCTTACTTTATAGTTCTGTGACCATGTGTTTTCTTTTTATGAAGTCTATAGAGTGTGCCAGCCTTAGGACTAACTCTAATATCCCAAACCATTTTTATTTTAATGCAGTTGTCAACATGACAGAAATTGGCACTTTTCACACAAAAGTGCCATTTTTTAAACTGCTTCCTCCTGGTATGGAGGAATGAGCACTGGATTCAGAGCACTTACAGCATTTCACATTGATTTCCAAATTTGTTTTCCTGCACAGATCTTGCTCCTAATCTAGATGGAGCCTTATAAGTTAGTCTGTTTATATTTGAGTATTCCTTTAGGTACCACATGCCTAGCTTGTCTAAAAGAGAAGCCAGCATTTCTCATTGTTGTATACACATGCTTATTCACACAGACATCTGTTACTAAGGCTCTTTTCTTTGTTGCAATAACTGAGCATATCTCAAGGTCTTTACACTTGCTGCTATCTTTTTTTTGTTCTGCCTGTAATGCTCTTCTCCCAGATAACTGCATGACTGACTCTTTCACCATCCCCTTTTTATGATCTCTTCTAAGTAAGATCTCTCTTGACCACCTATTCAAAAATATAATCTGCTAGCAGCATTGTCTATTCTCCTCTCCTCTTTTATTTTATTTTTAAATATCCCTAAAACCATCTAACATAGTACACATTTTTCCTTATTTATTTTTGCCAACTTCCCTTGGGGAGGGAGTATTTTTGTCTATTTTATTCACTGATATACCCTCAGGACCTAGGACATTGTTGTCTTGAATACAGTAGTCATTCAATGTTTGTTGAATGAATGAGTGAATCAACATTCTCTGAATCCTCCAAGCTGAAATCCTTGATTCAAGCTTAACTTTCTTCTTCACAGTCCAGATGTGACTGCTCACCAAATCCTACTTTAACTGAGAAATGATTCTCAACTATCACCATTACTTTTTGTTTGCTTGATCACTACCTTAATCATTATGTCTTCCTTCAATTATTGGAATAATCTACTTTAATGTGCCTCCATTTATCTCTGGTCTATCCTATACACTGTTGTCAGATCTAACTTTCTAAAATTAAAATTAAGTCATCTAGATTTTAGGCTTTGTTAATTCACCATTATTCAAGGAGAAAAGCCCTACTACATTTTCTGTCAAACTCCATTCTTTCTCTAAGACCCAGTGTCATCTCAGAAAAATGCCTAGCTTCTCCAGAGAGAGTTACATCAGTTGAGCTCTTAGTACTTCAGTCATATCTCTGTTATAGCAGGTTGTTTCTTCTCTCTAGGAGCTCTTAGTAAGAACTTATTGGATGCCAGATGCTTTAATCATTATTAAAGAGAAAAAAGGCAAAAGAGAGAGGCTTATGGTCTAAAGGAGCAGACAGATGATACCAAAAACCAAAAATGCCAACATAATATTCAAGTGAAAAATAATATGTTTTCCCAAAGTATGTTCCTTGTGATGCTAGCAGGTATGACGTAGAACTGGCACTGCTGGTGATCCTGCTGCAGTAGCATAAACAATCCTGCAAATCACTAAAATTTCAGGTGCTGCTGCTGCTGCTGCTGCTAAGTTGCTTCAGTCGTGTCCGACTCTGTGCGACCCCATAGACGGCAGCTCACCAGGCTCTCCCGTCCCTGGGATTCTCCAGGCAAGAATACTGGAGTGGGTTGCCAATTCCTTCTCCAAAGAATGAAAGTGAAAAGTGAAAGTGAAGTCGCTCAGTCGTGTCCGACTCTTAGCGACCCCATGGACTGCAGCCCACCAGGCTCCTCTGTCCATGGGATTTTTCCAGGCAAGAGTACTGGAGTGGGGTGCCATTGCCTTCTCCGAAATTTCAGGTGGTGCTAGGGCAAATGGGGAGCAAATATCTGTCTTTTATAAACTGTTAAAATCATACCAGATAAATCATTAATCTTTTGGTCATGGTATAGCAGGGTGGTTAGACTTATCCTTCCATAAATAGCAGTATAAAATTTAAGCAAAATGTTAAAAAGTTAAATCTACTGATACTTGAAGACACTAGAGAAAGAATCAAAGTTAGGTAAAAGATAATCAGTTCTTGAAAGACCACAGAGTTTGACTCTAGTCAAATCAACTGCCAGCTAGAATTAAATAAACTCACTTCAGAGAAATAGAAGAGGATCAAGTATTTCTATATCATACAAATGTTATACAATATAAATGTTATATAATTATATGTTATAGATATAATATGTATAACATATGAACTGACTGTATCCATTGATAAATACACACAGTCAAAAATTGATAGACATTTGAAGAAACAGGAAAAGTTATATATGCACAGAAAAAACAGCAGTGATTAGAAGTTGAACCCAAGATGACCCAAATTTGGAATTAGCAGGCAAACAACTAGTATAAATATGTTCAGGACTTAAAATCATAGCTAAATCAATGAAGTGATGGGAAAATCCTGGCAGAGAAAAGAAAACCATAAAGAAGATCCCAAATGGAAACTGAAGTTTTAGAATTAAAAAAGCACAATAACTGAAATTAAAAGTATACTAAATTGACTCCTCAGATTAATGATGGCAAATGAAAGTCAGTAAATTGAAAGATCAATAGAAATTGTATAATCTTAAGAACACAGAGGGGAAAGTTGAAGAAAAATTAGAGTATTAATGAATTGTGGGATAGAGTCAAACAATTGTTGGAAATACATATTATTGTAGTTCTGGAAGAAGAGAGAATGAAGTAGGGGGAAAAAAGACTGTTTAAAGAAATAGTGACCCCAAACTTCCTGAAGTTGGTGAAAACCATTCATTTACAAATTCAAGAATCTCTGCAGAATCATGTAGGATAAATACCAAGAATAGCAGACAGAGTATATGTTGTCAACTGCTGAAATCTAAAGACAAAAATAAAAATTTTGAAACCATCCAGAGAAAAATTGCACACATGGAGCTAATGATATAGATAATATCTGTCTTGTAATCTATAAAAGAAAAAAAAAAAGATCAGAAAGCAACTGGATGACCTTTAAAGTAATGAAAGAAACATAAAAATCTGTTAACCTAAAATTTTATTTTCCATGAGAAATACCCCTGCAAAATGAAAGTAAATGAAAACATTTTGAGATAACTTTAAGGTTATATTTAGGATAATAGAGAGAATCTAAAACCAGCAGATTACTAGGAGAAATGTTAAAGTTCTTTAGGCAGAAGGGTCAAGATACCTGATGGAAGTTCTGATCTTCAGGAACTAATAAAAACCTCTAAAAATAGCAGATTTGTGGAAAATTACAAAATACAATACATGTTTTTCTTCTCTCAATTTAAACATTTAAACATTAAAAGAAGCATAACTTGTGTGGCTTTTATATCTATAGATACACAAGATGCTAGCCCAAAGGACAGAAGGCAAATGTAACTATGTTATTCCAAATTTCCTATAATTTATGAGAAGAAGTAGAATATTAATTCTGAATAGACTGTTAAGTTAGTGATGCATAATGTAGTCCCTAGAGCAACCATTAAAAAATGCATGGAAATATAGCTAAAAGTCAGAAGAAGAATTAAAATTGAATCCCAAAAGTCTGTCAACTCAAAAGAAGGCAGAAAAGGGGAAGGAAAGAAACAAAAATCAGATGAGACAAAGCAAAGAAGGCAAATGATAATGGTCATTGATGCTTTACAAATTCTGCAGTTTTTATTTAAATGATCTTTTCCCCTAGAACTTATAGTATAGTTGAGAGGAAAGTGGACCAAAGATAAATCTGTGAGACAGAAAACAAGCTGCATCCCTCCCTCTAACAAATGAGTCTTTGTTAGTGAATCAAGTCTTGTCAGTTTGACTGCAAAATGCCTCCCTTCTGACTCACTAACTAGTCAGAGGCTCTCACGTCTCTTCCACAGATAGACTTCTGGTGAGTTACTTGTTTGCAAAACAATGGTGAGCTTGTCTTAAAACCAAGTGCGGGTAGAGTATAAGCTCAAATTGACACCACTGGCTTTACTAGCGTACTAGGAGAAACTCTTGTCTCATTCCTCATGGCAACACATTCAATAAACAGTAAATCACCAGGTTTTGTCCATATTTCCCTCCAAGGAAGATAATTTACAAAGACAATCCTCTATCCTTAAAACCCACCACATTAGTTTGGGCCTTACTGTTGTCTACCTGAACTACTGTAGTATCTTCTTAACACATTTTTGAATGCCAACAGCACCAAATCAGACAAATGGGGTCAGAATGTATATTTGTGCAATTGATTTGAAAAACTGTTCGGCAGTTACTAAACATGTAAGCCTCTACCTATCATATGGCCCAGATACTCCTCTCCTAGGTATTTACCCAAGAGAAGTAAACACGTATTTTCACAAATACATGTAAACAAATATTTATAGCTAGTTCCTTTATTCACAACAGCTAACAGGGCTGGAAATACCCCAAATGTCCATCAGCAGGTAAATGGATAAACAAAATGTGCTGTATCCATACAATGGAATACTACTCAGAAATAAAAATGCATGGATTTTTTTTTATATATGGAACAACATAGGTGAGCCTTGAAAGCATCATGCTGAGTGAAGGGAGCAAGACACCGAGTATAGATCATATAATTGAATTTTAATTCAATGCAAAAGCAGATCAGTGGTTGCCTGGAGCCATGGATAGAAAAAAAATATGTCTGCCAGTGCAGGGGACAGAAGAAACATGGGTTCCATCCCTGGGTTGGGAAGATCCCCCAGAGAAGGGCATGGCAACCCACTCCAGTATTCTTGCCTGGAGAATCCCATTGACAGAGGAGATTGGTGGACTACACACAATTCATGGGGTCGCAAAGAGTTGGACAACTTAGCAACTGAAGCAACTTAGCATGCCCGCACCTGCTCTTGGGGCCTGTACATAGGCATAATATGAAGATCAGTTTATGTTGTGGTTATTGTTCTTAGCAGCCAACTTCTAATTTAGTTATAAATCTATAATCATGCAGGCTCTGACTTGGAAGACATTATGAACTAAATAGAAAGGCCCCATGGTTCATTTCTTCAGTCTAAACTTTAAGCTGATTTGTTTTGCTTTCATTTGTCTACAATAATTCCTTTAGGATATCTATTGCTCTGTTGCTAATTTTAACTGTATTCGTTGTTAAGTGCTCTAGGATTGCAGAACAAAGGGCACTGTTGCATTGTGAGAATGTATTGTCCTCTGTTATATTCCAAAGGGATGTGTTAATGGCAGAGTTTTAAGCTAAGCCCAACATGTTTAGGGTTTTGTTTTTTAATTTCCAATGTATCTGCTTCTTGAAAAGAATTGATTTTTTCCCAAATTTGAATCTCATTCAACACAGTAATATTTTAGAAATATTCATTTAAAACTTCTCTCATACAGTATATCCGAGTGATAAATTACAGGCAAGAATGTTGTCTACATTGCATGCTCTCTGCACATTGGCAGAGCCACATAACATTACATTTGTGTTTTCCAAGATGTGTACTGACACTACTGTACATATTCTTATAAATAACTTAGGGTATCCTTACACAATCACCTTTTGATCCTGTAAGTTCAGGACTGTGGGTTGCTATTTTAACCAGCTAAATAATTCATTAGAAAGAACAAATTGTTTCACTGACTGATCTGAGAATTCAGCCATAAAGTTTGGACTGCAATGTAGACACACCTAGAGGAAAGTACCAGGGTTAACATCTGCTCCATCCCTCAGTCACAGGCACCTGATGTTCTACATCCATCCAATAAGTTCCCGTCTAGGGAAGAAAGAAAGGGGGACACCAAGAGCAAATCACTGGGTCTCTAAATTCCCAAGAGTCTCAAATTACAGTAAAAGAGAAAATCAGGGTGTTTCTTCTATTTCCTTATTAGAAAGGGACCACACAGAGTGAACATCAGTAACAAAATACAACTGTGAAAACAAGATTTTGGCAGGAAAGTGAGGTGTGAGGAGGAAGGTGAGAAGGGCATATTTGGAGGTATTCCACCTCATTTTCCCTGGGAATAATCGGTGAGCCAACTACATAAATCAAAAGAATGCTTGAAAACATTCATTATCTTGGAAGACCATTTATTACACATATATGAGGTCAATCCCGGTGCTCTATGAAAGAACAAGTGAACATGTTGTAAGTGTGCTTGAATTATCAAGAAATGAAATAGCATGTTTACTTTATTTCCTAAAAAAGAAAAAAGCCCCTACTGAGTAATATATTTCATAACTCATTAGAGTAAAATTCCAGAAGGCATTTTTTCTTCCTTGAGTACTTAAAAACCAAGGACAGGAGAATATCATTTCTGAATATACTATTAAACTTTATTTAGAAAACAAAGCTTGTTTTCTCAAAAAAAAAAAGGCATTATTCTAACACTGTAGAATTTTCCATATACCTATGAAAATGCAGGGTGCTCTTAAGTGCATGCTAAAACAGTTTGAAAATAATTTATTTCTTATCAGTATACTCCAGTGATTTGTTTCATAATCTCATTTGATATAGAATTCAGTGAAGGTAATGGTGATGAATACTTATATAACATGGTCAAAATATAACTTCTAAAGTAGTAAATGAAAACTAAAATATCAGACTTCAGATGAAAGTCATGTCTCTTAGAAAAGGTAAACATTAGCTTTGGAAGAACAAATGGAATGTTCCTTAACAGGTTTGGCAAGATGAGTGGAAAGTATTTCTCATACACATTTTTTTCTGAACAAGGGATAATTTGTGAAGGGATAAATTAGTGTAGGAAAAACAAGTTGGGAATAGATTGTAAGCAACAGTTTAATGAGTAAACCATCCACAGATTCCCAGAAACTGTTAGGCATTGAGAGAACTTGTCACTAAATATATGGTAGTGATTACCTTGAAAACCTCATTCAACTCAGAAACATACAGTTCATTATCCCTAATGTTATTTTTCTGAGTATTTTTGCATGTGTACAAAATTTGCCCAGAGCCTGGAGACTGTAATTTTCCTTCTATAAATACATAGATTATCAGTGTGTTTGGTTTTTACAAACACTAGTGAGCAGTCATAATTCAGATGGTCACATTTTTATGATATTAATAGAAATTCCCAACTATTGAGCAGAATGAATTGATAATAGGAACTTAAACATTTATTATATGCCTGGCATTAAGCTAGAAGAAAATATTGAGAAATATGTCATTGCTGATAGTCTTAAGAAGTTTACTCATTTCACTGAAGAATTAAAAATAACACACAAGAAATAAGTAATAAATGTATGTCATTTATAAGTGCCATAGGAGTTCAAAGAAGGGAGAATAAAGATATTCAAGGAAGACTAAGATTATGCTGACATGCAAGGATGTAAGTATCTTGATGATTTTCAAAAGAGGAAGAATATCAGCTTTGAAGTGGAGAGGAAAAGTGTTATATGAAAAAAAATTACATCTTCAATATTACAACAGTTTTATATTTAAGAAGTATCTAAACCAACAACTTTAGCTTTCATAATGCAAATCAAGGAAAGCAAAGCTTTGCAAATCTCTGTCTAGTAGGATAAATAAAAACTCTGATTTTTAATGGGGTGAGGGGAAGAGGGTCTTATCAGAATCTCTCCATGCAACAGAGATTAATTAACCATGGCTGAGAAATAATGGAGGAGGAAGCAAAGTGGGTGAAGATGCTCCAGGTGGTGATGAGGTGGGATAGAAAGTGGAAAAAAACTTGAAATATGTGGAATAAGGTGAAGATATGGGAGTGGAAGCGGGTGCTGGTAGACTATTGCAAAATAAAGTGCCAAGTTCACATGACTTGAATTGATTTGATGGACACGAAAGATCTATTTGATTCTCAAGCACATAAGTGTTAAGATAGGTGGAGTTCAGGAAAGCAAGCCTACCTGATACATATACAAAGGATGAAAAAAGAAGATTGAGAAGAAAATAAAAGAAGATGGATGAGTTAGGAACATGTTGAGAAATTTAGCCATGTAAAGTCAGGGCTGGGAATAAAGTGAGGTGGTAGACTTTCTTCTGCCCCAAACATGTAAAGGTGTGATTTCAAGTCTGGAAAACTGGAACTTACTGATACTTACGTGACCATGAGGGTGATTTTCCCAGGGTAAGATTGCACACAGAGGTACTGCACCCTAGAGTTTCACCAAATGTGGGAAACTCTACTGCGTAACCTTTGGTGGAGGGTGATTGTGTTCACACTTTTCCTGAAGGAAAAAAAAAAAAAAGATTTATTGAAACCATGCCCACACTCTTACCTTCATCAGGGTACATGCAAGCATATTCTTTTCATGCAGTTATAAGAGCAGTTAGTTGGAAAACATGGTCAGTAGTTTAGGGTGCAGTCTAATTTCAAGGACTTAGTATATTTCATCCTGTGGGGTAATTTCTTCATCTGAATCGTCATTCCCTGGTTTCATTTTGGTAAACAATAGTACTAAATTATAAAAACAAGATTCAGTATCTCCTTCCAGTTATGTATGTCATGGTCAGGTAAACTCAAGAATGGTTAAATTACGGGGTTCTATTTTCCCACATGTACATGAAATGAAGATAAGTAAAAGTCTTTTCATTTCTCATTTGTGTGCCTCTTCCAGCATATGGCCTTCTCTGGCTGGTAGTTAAGTGAGAGTCATACTTCAGAATCTCAAGACAAATGGTATTGAAGTGTCCCTTCCCACTCACAGGTTCCCACTTTTCCTCTGTAGCTCTGAAAGCTGTCCAAAAATCTGTGTTGGCTGGCATCTAGAGAAGTTACTAATTGTGGATCCAAAATTGTCTACTAAAAGAGGGCAGAAAGAGAAGCAAGACTTTTTCATGCCTGACCAACTCATAGATTGACTAGCTACACACGGAATAGTTAGCATGAGAGAATTAGCTGGAAGAACTTACAAATATATGGTTTCAATCTCACTGTTGCCCACAGTATTCTTAAAGTCAAATCTGCTGTCCCAAGTTATTTCTACCTTGGCATGCTGAAGTATGATTTTAAGTGCCCTTAATGTGATTGTTTCCACAGTACTGACATTTATTTTCTTACACACACACACACACACACACACACACACACACACACGTATGGGCCACCCTAAAGACTCTGTGTCATTTTTAGTGACACTAAAGCCACTGCCAGTTTGAACAAAGAAGGTAAGTCTCCAAGCATAATCAGCACTGCTGCCCAGGTCACTGGAGAACATGGTAGTGTTTGGAAGAGCTAGAAATAAATTATTTAGCACTTAGTATGCCTCTTTGTATACAGCATGCAACCACCAGGATAAAGTCCTTGGATGCTATTAAAAGAAGCAATTAATCAGAAAAGACACCCACTTGCACCAACATCCAGATGCCAATGATTTCATCAGATTTGAGTAGGATTTCAGCTGGCATCTGATATTTTGAAGAAAGCAATGAAAAACAAGAAAAGAGTGGATTAAGGAGGAGGAGGAGCAAAGAAGAGGATGGGAGGCGGGGTGACAGTATCTGCTGATATCTTTGATAATTACTTTCTGCACCCCCTCAAATTAAGACAAACCAGGAAAAGGAGAAGCCAAGCTTGCAAGTACAATAATTTTTATGTAACTACCCTTATAATACATTGCTAGGGTTACCCACCTGTAACAACTAAAAGCTTATATGTAATTTGTAGGATTGGGAGTAGAGTGATTGGTTAAATTGAACATTTCCCCCAAGGAGCTGAGTGAAATAATAAGGAGCAGTAAGTGGAGGGGATTTGACCCTTTGCAAAAAGAAGCCAGTAATACTAGTATTGGGGAAGAGACCAGAGAAAAGGTAAATAAAGGCCAGTTCACATGGGCAGGGAGTGGCACAACATTTCTGAAGATCAAGTCCTCATCAAAGTGCAAAGGGCACACTCCTGAGGCTCTCTGTTTGTGCACCTAAGAGTCTGCTCCAAAGCATTGCACAGTTGCTCCTCCTTCCTTTCCTCCATCACCACCCCAAAGACAGCCATGGCTAAAAAGTGGTGAGATGGGGTAGGGGAGAGGTGAGAAGGGGTAGAAAATAGGTCAAAGGGAATGAGGAAGAAAATATGTCTGAAAACCAGACAACAGCTCACTCTTGTCCAGCTTCTGTTCCTGGGAGAAGGGAGGCAAATGGCTTGGCATTGAATGTGAGAATTAAATTTTAAACTTAAGTGGCTAATTCTTGAACACCAAATGTAGACTGTTCTAATGGCCAAAAATTACATAAAAGTTACAGATTCAGGCTCGAACCCTGTTTAGGGAAGATAAGAGGGAGGAGATTTGATGTAGAATAGTTGACATTTATTTTATAAGATATAATTTTCACGTTAATTGAAACTACTCACTAAATCAGTGCCATGGACTGAATGTTTGTATCCCACTAAAATACATAACTTGAAATCCTGATCCTGAGGTGATAGTGTTAGGAGATGGGGGCTTTGGGAAGTGATTAGGTCATGAGGATGGAGCCCTCATGAAAGGAATTGGTGTCTTTCTGAATGAGATCCCAGAGAGTTCTCTTCTAGCTTCCGCCATGTAAGGATTCAGAGATAAGACAGTTGTCTGTGAACCAGGAAGTGGCCCTAACCAGACTCCAAATCTGCCCACAAATTCCTGTTGTTTATTAGCTACCCAGTCTATGGTATTTTTGTTATAGCAACTTGAATGGACTAAAACAAGCATTTTATTTTTGTTGTGCTTAGTCATTCATTTGACTCTCTGTGACCCCATGGACTGTAGCCTGCCAGGCTCCTCTGTCCATGGAATTCTCCAGGCAAGAACACTGGAGTGAGTAGCCATTCCCTTCTACAGGGGATCTTCCCAACCCAGAGATCAAACCTGGGTCTCCTGCTTTTCAGGAAAATTCTCTACCATCTGCGCCACCAGGAAAGCCCATATCTCTGCTAGTGAAAAGATATTTTCTTACACATTCTGTGTCAGTTAGCAGCATAATACTCTGCCTTTGGTGTCTGTCTGATCCTGTTGTTTCACAGAAATAAAATTTGATCACCTTCCTGAAACCTGCTCTCTGTGTCCACATTCACTATAACTCCATTTTTGACTAGACTGTTTTAAACATTTTTTTTTTTTGAGATGTAATTCACATACCATACAATTCACTCAAAATATATTAGTCAGTGGTTCTTAGAGTAACAGAGAGGTGCACAATTTTACAGTAACACAAGCAATTTTATAATATTTTCATCACTTCAGAAAGAAATGCCACAGTCCTTACTCATAATTTCCCATTACCCTTGCCCTCCCCGACCCCCCACAGGCAACAACCCTAAGCAATCGACTTTCTACTTATATTTTCCTATTTTGAACATTTTATATAAGTGGTATATGTGGACTTTTCTGAATGATATCTCACTTATGGTAATGTTTAAAGGTCCATCAAAATTGTAGCAAGAATGAGTATTTGATTTTTTTAATTGTCAAATGCATTGATTGTAAGGATATACCACATTTGGTTTAACCATCAGTTAGTGGACACTTCGGATATTTCCACTTTTGGTTATTGTGAATAATGCTACTATTAATATTTGCATACAAGTTTTTTATTGACTAATTATTTTACAATGTTGTGTCAGTTACTACTGTACAATGAAGTGAATCAGCTATGTATATTCACATATCTCCTCCCTCCTGGGCCTCCCTCCCAGCCCTATGACACCCATCGAGGTCAGCAGCGAGCGCTGACCTGAGGACCATGTGCTACACGGCAGACTCCCACTAGCTGTCTGTTTTACTCATGGTAGTGTATATATGTCAATCCTGACCTCCCAGTTTATGCTACTCTCTCCCTGTATGTCTGCATGTCCATTCTCTGCATCTGTGCCTCTGTTCCTGCCCTGAAAATAGGTTCATCTGCACCATTTCTGTTAGTTTCCACGTGTGTGTGTGTGTGTGTGTGCTAAGTCACTTCAGTTGTCTGACTCTTTGCAACCCTGTGGACAGGTAGCCCTCCAGGCTCCTAAGTCCATGGGATTCTCCAGGCAAGAATACTGGAGCGGGTTGCCATTCCCCTCTCATTAGAGCACTCGTTAGTGCCATTCCCCTTCCCTTCTGCATTAATATACAATATTTGTTTTTCTTTTCCTGACGGACTTTACTCGGTGTGACAGACTCTAGGTCCATCCACATCGCTATAAATGACCAAGTTTTGTTCACTTTTATGGTTAAGTAATATGCCATTGTATATGTGTAACACATCTTTATCCATTCGTCTGTTGATGAGCATTTAGGTTTTTCCATGATTTGGCTATTGTAAATATTGCTGCAATGAACATTTGGGTTTATGTTAGTGTATATTTGTGTTTCTCTCAGTTATATACCTAGTAATAGAATTGTTGAGTCATATGGTTACTATGTTTAACCCTTTGAGATAATTCCAAACTCTTTTCTAAGGTGACTGTACCATTTTACCTTTTTTTCTCAGTGTATAAGAGTTCCAATTTCTCCAATTCTTACCAACACTTACTGTCACTTTTCCTTTTTCATTACATTTATCCTGATTCATGTGAAAGATATCTTGTAATTTTGATTTCCATTTCCCTGGTGGCTAATTATGTGAGCATTTTTTTTATGTGCCTACTAACAGTATGTATCTCTTTGTTGTAGAGATAACTATTCAGATCCTTTACCCATATTTTTCTTTAATTTTTTATTACTGTTATAGTCGCTACCTGTATATTCTGGGACAAGTTCCTTGCAAGACATATGATTTGACAAGTTTTTTTTTTCCTAAACTGTAGTTGTCTTTTTCACTTTTTCAGATGTTGTAGACTACAAAAGCTTTTAAACTTTTGTCTATCAATTTTTGTTGTTACCACTTTTCCTTTTGTATTTAAGAGATTAATTTATGCTAATGTTTTCTAAGAGTATAATAGTTTTAGCTTTTATTTTTGTTGTTCAGTTGCTAATTCATGTCTGATTCTCTGTGACCCCATGGACTGCAGCACACCAGGCTCCCCTGTCCTCTGCTATTGACATCTCCCAGAGTTTGCTCCAAGTCATGTCCATTGACTTGATGATCT
This sequence comes from Odocoileus virginianus, assembly GCF_023699985.2. Classification (NCBI taxonomy): domain Eukaryota; kingdom Metazoa; phylum Chordata; class Mammalia; order Artiodactyla; family Cervidae; genus Odocoileus; species Odocoileus virginianus. The sequence goes on along the minus strand of NC_069674.1, from coordinate 62,327,318 downwards.
AACCATCTCATCCTCTGCCACACCATTCTCTTTTTGCATTCAATCTGGTAGTTGATCCATTTTCAGTTAATGCTTATACATAGTATAATATATGGGTCCAAGTTTATTCTTTTGCATGTAAATATTCAGTTGTTCTAGCACTGTATGTTGAAAAGACTATTCCTTTCCTCAGTGAATTGTCTTGGCACCAACTAATTTTAATCTTGAGTTTTCTATTGAATTTTATTTTCCTATTATACTTACAGTCATAGCTCCAAGTTCTTGGAATGCACATTATTTCTCTGTTTGAAATTTGGTATTTGAACATTTTTGGGTAAATTGCTTTCTTCCATAAGCGCTTGAAAACTGTAACTACTGGCAGGCAGTGGTTACATCTCCTCAACTCCTCTCCTCTAATGTATTCCAAAGAAGCTATTACAACCTGCTCCAATGCTGTGTCTAAGTTATAGCTGGGGTCTCTTCTGGCCCAGCCCACAGTTAATGATTAACGTCAAATTTCTTCAAAAGTGGCCTCTATAAAAGTTATTCTCATTTGTAACTCTCTAACTTCAGTCTTTCTCTAAACCTAAATTTCTAATCCTCTAAATGGCATCTCATCACTGCCTCAAACTCAAATATACAAAACATGTGTTATCTGTAAAGCTTGTTTTAATTCCAGTGTTCTATTTTCCAATTAAGAGAATCATCATAATCCTAATCAGTAGGCCTGAGATCTCAAAGTTATTTCTGATACTTTGCTATCTTGGCTTCTGATGTAGCTACCTTTTTGTTTGTGTGACCACAAAGCAGAAATTCACAATAGGGATTTTATGCTCTTTTGGTCAGGCTATTTAATTGGTTAAAAAATTTAGAAACTCATCAGCAAAAGACAAAACAATAAAACTGACCCTGGGTATTGTCAAGGAAGTTTCATCCTACCATGAGTGAATCTCTATTTATCTCTATGTTCCAAACTATCCCTATCATAGTCTTAAAAGGTTGTTAGTAAAATTTGTCACTCGGTAAGCTGAATGATGGTCCCTTCAAGATTACATAGGCCATGGATGGAGTGCATGTGTGTGTGTGTGTGTGTGTGTGTGTGTGTGAGAGAGAGAGAGAGAGAGAGAGAGAGAGAGAGAGAGATTAGTCAAAAACAATGTGTAAGAATTAGAGCACAATAACAACAGAAACCAGGATACATAGAGCTTCAAGCCTCAGGCAAGTGACTAGTCAGAGGGGACAAGCCTCAGCCTCTGAGTTGGTGCTTAAATATAAAGTTCTAGCGCAAGAGCAGAAGATTACTGAGTTTAAGGCAAGAAGTCAAGTTCTTAGGCTGAAACTCCCAGCAAGATTTTGACACTGAACATAAAGGATATTCAGACCAAATTTGAGACTAAAGACCAAGGCAAAAACTCAGTATTAATAGCTTAAGCTGGCACAACTGAGACTTGGAAGCAAGTAAGTATCTAGTCACTGGGACTGAAGAGACTGAAGGAGCCAAATCCTGGAGGAACCAGGAAGGGCCATTAAATAGCACGTGATAGGTCTCAGGCAGTGCAAAATTTTACAGTGCAAAATTGCAGCTAAAATTATATCCAGGGTTTGCCTGGGACAGTTCTGGTTTGTCCTCATTTTGTGTATTATTTCTGAGTCCCATTCCATTTAGAATTGTCCTAGACAGAATACCCAAGTTTGAATCTCATGGTGTCATGTGACTTGGAGAAAGGCAAAGCTGATTACTAAAGAGTCTTAATTTGTACCCACCTCTGGCAGGATTAGCTTGGTAACAACAGATGAGACATAAAAAGCTGAAGAAAGATGTATAGGTTATGACTGAATGTGGAGGGAAGTGGGGGCAGTGATCAAAGACCACCTACCTAGACAGAGAAAGGAATGCACTCTGAGATCCAAATATAGCTCTCTTTTGTCCTTTTTCTTTAAACAACACCAATACTAATGCCCTAGTTAATTATATAATGCTTCTCCCACATTTTTGTTTTCTTTTTGGCATGTGACTCTACTGTTTACCAAATGAATCAGTGATTGGGATTGGGTTAATTTAATCAAAACAACTGCTATCATGATAAAAAAAGTAAAGTTTGACTATCCAGTTACTTTAATGGGAAATGATTGTGGTATTGTGGTGCAAAAAAAGCAATTAATGGCATGTAACTGTGTTTCTGCCAAAACAAAATGATGTGAACCTAGTAAAATTATGCATTTTCTAATTTGCTCTAATTCAAGTGAGTTCTATAGCTTAAATTTGACATTTCCACTCCTGGGAAGCCAAATTCTTCAGAGATTGAATATCGCAACTCCTTAGGCCAAGACAGAGCCTATAATTGAAAAATAATTTTACTCTTTCTTTCTTGTTTTAAGGGACAAAAAATTAAAATCACTGTATTTTTTTCTCTTCCAGTCCTAAGAGAGGTTTCCCCATTCATGACATAATTGAAAGTTTCCAAACCTAAAATACCTTTAAAACAGGAATAAATCAGGACTAAGTAGGGTCCCTCTTTATGCTTTTTGAAGACTAGGTTCCAAGTAGCTCTCTAAGGCCTCAAAGTAGGACAGTGTGGTAAGAAATAAGACTAGAAATAAGGGCAAAGTACCACTGGGGAAGAAAGGATTAGCAAATAATTGCCTAAGAAAACCTGCACCAAAAGTTGAACCCTTATCAACAGAGTAGATACCCAACATTGTTAAGATTTATCTCAGCTGATATATAAACAAATGACAAAAAAGAAATTAATTTTTTAATCCATCCATTTCCGTGTTTAATGAGTTTTAGGGCAGTACAGTGTAGTGGTTGAGTACTTTGAGCTTGAAAATTTCTCTACGTGGACACAGCTTTTAGCTCATTTCATACAAGGTGTATAACCCCGGATACATTTAATTCTCATCTTTTACACCAGGAAAATGCGGCTGACCATAATAGTATGCCCTAGAGTTATGAGAATATGTCCAATTAATGTAGACTCTAAAAATACTTGCAATTATTTTTTCTAATCTATTTTTCATTGTATCAGCCAAAGTCGAAAGGGATTTTAATAAATTGTCATCTGGGAACTGGCTATTTAAGATTTCCCACTGACTGCAATGATTTTATTAATTCAAGTTTGTCTACAGTCACCTCTGAAAATCCTTTTCAAATTTTCCCTGGTCCAAATAGTTGTTAACTTTTGTATATGTGGAGATATTTATCCATATAGTCTGGACAAAAAATTTAGCATCAGAAAACTGGTACTTCTGTTCTGATTCTAGATTCTGTGCTTTTAGAATCCAAAGCACATTCTTCATTCTGAGGCAGTCACATGCGTGTAGCTTGTAGCAAAAAAAATGATCAAGGCTACCTGTATAGTATATTGTAGATAAAGTAATAGAATGGATGTAGTCACCTCTTTAAAGCCTAAGTCTTAGAATTTCTTTGAGCTCTTTTGTATTTTTGCAAAGTATAAATTTAATGAAGCTTTCATAAGTATTATTTGGAATATTGAAATCCACTGAATAGCAAATACTATAGGTGCATCATTTTATTAATCCTTGTCACAACTACCTAACCTAGATGAAGTAACTTTTTCTCATTTTACATATTGTACTAATACATTTGATATATCAACTCGTGTTCTGTTTTTTATTACACTTGCTGGCATAATTTGACTATTGTGTTACTTCAAATTTTTGTGTGTCTGTTTTAGAATGTCTCAAGAACAACCTGTAGCTATATTTTTAAAAATCAAATCTTAGAATCAATATGATGAGTCAAACCTAATTTCATTTGTAATTTAAGAGATACACTTTGACTATGTTAATCATTTATATTCTTAATTTTTAAATATATTTATTTCCTATTTCTCTCATTTTATGTGAGAAAAATAATGTATATCCTTTATACTGTTTAAAAATTTTTCTCCAATGCTTTAGAAAATGTATCCAGTTTATAATCCTTATAAAAACTATCAAAGTTTTGCCGAGCATTTTAAACTTTGTCTTCATCAAAAATATGTTTGAGTCTTCTTTAATCAGGAGAATTTTACACCCTTCCTGTTAATTTTGCATGCATACACTACTCAGACTTTGACAATATTACTGGTATTTCTGGTACTGATCATAGGTATAACACATTTTTAATAATATAGATTTTCATTTGAGTAATTACTATATTACCTTTCATTTTAAGCTCAGATTTATGTATAATCATTTCAACCTTTAATTGCTACTAGTACTCGTTACTATTTCGAACCTCTAGTCACTGCCTTTCCTGTGTCCTTTGGTGAAAAACATTTCTCCATTTGAAGCAAAGATCTCTAGTCAGCAGAGATCAAAACTGGAGGAAAGTAAGTTAATATTTTCAAGTATGTTGTTTTAATACTGACAGCCTCTACTTCCATTTCCATCCCTAGATTCCTAGATTCACATATTATAGCTTTGAGAGAAACAATACTATGGGTCTTTGTTTCTGAGTACATACTATATCCTGTAAGATCAGTCCCCCAAAATGTCAGGTTGGTGTCAACCATCTGGAGTGCCATAACTTGATCATCAGGAACCCACCTAGCCAGATGTTTATGAATCACAGAGCTTATGATAATGGTGGTGAATTCCACATTCCATGAGTCATTGCCACATTTATTTTGCTATGAAATGAGTTCTTTGGCCAGGAGCAGTGTTGCAGTGTTCCCTATGCCATGGCAATGAATAAGGCATTCATAAGCCCGTGAATAATGGGGCTTGTATGAACCTTGTGGGCAAAGAAAAATATCCACATCCGTAAGTGTATATTCTAATGAGGGCAGATCTCTGCCCCAGCCAAGACAAAGGGTGTGCAATCAACCTGCAGCCGAGTGTCTGGCTTATCTCTATCAAAAAGATCAACACCAGCCTCTGAAAAGCTCAGCTCCAGGTCAAAATCTCATTTGTAATCTTTTAGGCCCAAGCCCTAGGCAATTACAGAGACTCTGGCTGACAGACCTTAGGGGGTCTGACCTTCCCCACACCAGACTTGGTGCCCTGCCAGCGCATTACAGTTTTCTGGAGGGAGATGCTGGCCACCAGCCCCCTCAAGACCAGACATGCACATGTGTATATCTATATCCCTAACACAGCAGCTATAATTAGGAACCTTTTCTTATCAGGGATATCTTGGCTGAGCCACTCTTTTTTCAATCTGCTACAAAATGGCAGAAGCTTTTGTTTCAAGTTCCTTGGCAGTGGGACAATTTCCCCTACCTGTATCACATGTTATCTGACCCTCTCCTGGTACAATTTGGGGCAAGTGTAAAACAAGATTCATGACATATACTTGTGGCAGTGTTGCTAACAGATCCTGCCTACTCTTCCATCTAGGGATTCTGGTGCTATGAATACAGCACCAGAAACTGGGTAAAAGGCTATGTCACCTCTTGTGATTACTTAAATCAGATTTTTGACTACCAGATCTGAATTTTTTTCTTCTACAGATAAAAGTCAAATAACCAAATGATATTTTAGTAAAATATCCATCAATCTTGGGGATTGTTATTGTAGCGACTTCCCAGGTGACTCAGTGGTAAAGTATCCAACTGCCAATGCAGGAGATGCAGGAGATGTGGGTTTGATGCCTGGGTTGAGAAGATCTCCTGGAGGAGGAAATGAAAACCCACTCTAGTATTCTTGCCTGGAAATTCCCCATGGACAGAGGGACCTGGCAGGCTACAGTCCATGGTCAAACACCACTGAGCACCTGAGCATATACAAAGATCCCTGAAGGCCAAAACATTTTGATAACTACTTACTACCTGCTGCTAATTATAGTACATGCTCCCCATGTCTTTCTAATAGTTAAGTTCTGCCATATGGCCTCTACTCTGAGATCCCCATTACTCACTTTAAATCACAGTTTTTCAAGAATATTAATATATCTACCACCAATGTCGTTCTTAATTCTTTAGTGAAGGGAGTGTTTTTTGTGACTTTTTAGGGTGTGTGATGAAGAGTAGTAGACAAGTCATATATGATAATATATTCTAATATTCATATATCCCTAAGATTTGGGTTTTTTAAAAAATGTGTTGGAGTATATAGATGATTTACTAAAGCAGTGTGGTGCTAGTTTCAGGTGTAAAGTGCTTTAGTTGTACATGTGCATATATTACACATATACATGCATAGGAACCTGGAATGTTAGGTCCATGAATCAAGGCAAATTGGACGTGATCAAACAGGAGCCAGAAAGAGTGAGCATCGACACTTTAAGAATCAGCAAATTAAAATGGACTGGAATGGGTGAATTTAACTCAAATGGCCATTACATCCACTACTGGGGGCAAGAATTCCTTAGAAGAAATGGAGTAGCCATCATGGTCAACAAAAGAGTCCGAAATGCAGTACTTGGATGCAATCTCAAAAACGACAGAATGATTTCTGTTCGTTTCCAAGGCAAAGCGTTCAGTATACAGTAATCCAAGTCTGTGCCCCAACCAGTAATGCTGAAGCAGCTGAAGTTGAATGGTTCTATGAAGACCTACAAGATCTTTTAGAACCAAAATCCAAAAAAGATGTCCTTTTCATTATAGGGGACAGGAATGCAAAAGTAGGAAGTCAAGAAACACCTGGAGTAACAGGCACATTTGGCCTTGGAGTACAGAACAAAGCAGGGCAAAGGCTAATAGAGTTTTGCCAAGAGAACCACTGGTCATAGCAAACACCCTCTTCCAACAACACAAGAGAAGACTCTACACATGGACATCACCAGGTGGTCAACACCTAAATCAGACTGATTATCTTCTTTGTACCCAAAGATAGAGAGGCTCTATACAGTCAGCAAAAATAAGACCAGGAGCTGACTGTGACTCAGATCATGAATTCTTTATTGGCACACCTAGACTTAAATATAAAGAAAGTAGGGGAAAGGACTAGACCATTCAGGTATGACCTAAATCAAATCCCTTATGATTATACAGTGGAAGTGACAAATAGATTCAAGGGATTAGATCTGATAGAAAAGGTGCCTGAAGAACTATGGACAGAGATTCATGACATTGTACAGGAGGCAGTGATCAAGACAGTTGCCAAGAAAAAGAAATGCAAAAAGGCAAAATGGTGGATCTGAAGAGGTCTTACAAATAGCTGTGAAAAGAAGAGAAATGAAAGGGAAAGGAGAAAAGGAAAGATATACCCATTTGAATGCAGAGTTCCAAAGAATAATAGGGAGAGATGAGAAAGCCTTCTTCAGTTATCAATGCAAAGAAATAGAGGAAAACAATAGAATGGAAAAGATTAGAGTTCTCGTCAAGAAAATTAGAGATACCAAGGGAACATTTCATGCAAAGATGGGCACAGTAAAGGACAGAAATGGTATGAACTTAACAGAAGCAGAAGATATTAAGAAGAAGTGACAAGAATACACAGAAGAACTATACAAAAAAGATCTTCATGACCCAGATAATCATGATGGTGTGCTCTCTCACCTAGAGCCAGATATCCTGGAATGCAAAGTCAAGTGGGCCTTAGGAAGCATCACTACAAACAAAGCTAGTGGAGGTGATGGAATTGCACTTGAGCTATTTCAAATCCTAAAAGATGATGCTGTGAAAGTGCTGCACTCAATAAGCCAGCAAATTTGGAAAACTCAGCAGTAGCCAGAGGACTGGAGAAGATAATTTTTCATTCCAATTCCACAGAAATTCAATGCCAAAGAGTGCTCAAACTACTGCACAATTGCACATGTGCACTCATGTGCACAATTGCACAATGGCATGCTAATGAAGTAATGCCAAATTGTCCAAGCCAGGTTTCAACAATAATGAACCATGAACTTCCAGATGTTCAAGCTGGTTTTAGAAAAGGCAGAGGAACCAGAGATCAAACAACCAACATCTGTTGGATCATCAAAATAGCAAATGAGTTCAAGAAAAATATCTACTTCTACTTTATTGACTATGCCAAAGTCTTTGACTGTGTGGATCACAACAAACTGTGGAAAATTCTGAAACAAATGGGAATACCCGACCACCTGACCTGCCTCTTGAGAAATTTGTATGCAGGTCAGGAAGAAACAGTTAGAACTGGATATGGAACAACACACTCATCACAAATAGGGAAAGGAGTATGTCAAGGCTGTATATTGTCACCCTGCTTATTTAACTTATATGCAGAGTACATCATGAGAAACACTGGGCTGGATAAGCACAAGCTGGAATCAAGATTTCTGGGAGAAATATCAATAACCTCAGATATGCAGATGACACCACCCTTATGGCACAAAGCGAAGAACTAAAGAACCTCTTGATGAAAGTGAAAGAGGAGAGCGAAAAAGTTGGCTTAAAACTCAACATTCAGAAAACTAAGATCATGGCATCTGGTCCCATCACTTCATGGCAAATAGATGGGAAAACAATGGAAACAGGGAGAGACTTTATTTTTAGGGGCTCCAAAATCACTGCAGATGGTGACTGAAGCCATGAAATTAAAAGATGCTTGCTCCTTAGAAGAACAGTTAGGACCAACCTAGACAGCATATTAAAAAGCAGAGACATTACTTTGCAACAAAGGTCCGTCTAGTCAAAGCTATGCTTTTTCCAATAGTCATGTATGGATGTGAGAATTGGGCTATAAAGAAATCTGAGTGCAAAAGAATTGATGCTTTTGAACTGTGGTGTTGGAGAAGAGTCTTGAGAGTCCCTTGGACTGCAAGGAGATCCAACCAGTCCATCCTAAAGGAAACCAGTCCTGAATATTCATTGGAAAGACTGATGTTGAAGCTGAAATTCCAATACTTTGGCCACTTGATGTGAAGAACTGACTTATTTGAAAAGACCCTGATGCTGGGAAAGACTGACTGCAGGAGGAGAAGGGGCCGACAGAGGATGGCATCACCAACTCAGTGACATGAGTTTGAGTAAGTTCCGGTAGTTGGTGATGGACAAGGAGGCCTGGTGTGCTGCAGTCCATGGGGTTGCAAAGAGTCAGACATGACTGAGTGACTGAACTGAACTGAACTGATACATATATTTATTCTTTTTTAGATTCTTTTCTCATGTAGGTTATTACAAGCATATCGAACAGAGTTCCCTGTACTATACAGTAGGTCCTTGTTGGTTACCTATCTTATATATAGTAGTGTATGTATGTTAATCCCAAGATCCTGGTTTATCCCTCCCTCACCTTCGTGTTTCCCCTTTGGTAACCATAAGTTTTTATTTATTATTCATGAGTCTGTTTCTGTTTTGAAAATAAGTTAATATATATCATTTTAAAAATTAGATTCCACATATAAGTGATATGATATTTGTCTTTCTTTGACTTACTTCACTTAATATGATAATCTCTTGGTCCATCCATGTTGCTGCAAATGGCTTTATTTCATTCTTTTTATGGCTGAGTAATATTCTAATATATACATATATATACCACATCTTCTTTATTTCTCTGTTGATGGATACTGAGGTTGCTTCTTTGTCTTGGCTAATGTAAATAATGCTTCAATGAACACTGAGATGCATGCATCTTTTCGAAGTGTTGTTTTCTCTGGGTATTAGCCCAAGAGTGGGGTTGCTGGATCATATGGTAGCTCTGTTTTTAGTTTTGTAAGGAATCTCCACTCTGTTCTCCATAGCAGTTGTACCAATTTGCATTCCTATCAACAGTGTAGAAAGTTTCCCTCTTCTCCATACCTTTCCAACACCTATTGCTTGTAGACTTTTTGATGATGACCATTCTGACCTGTTTGAGATGATAACTCATTGTAGTTTTGATTTGCATTTCCCTGATAATTAGTGATGTTGAGCATCTTTTCACGTTTTTTTGGCCATTCCCACTCCTGAGCCTTTACTTGGAGAAAACCATACTTCAAAAAGATACATGAACCCCAATGTTCATTGTGTGTGTATCTTATTTGGAGAAATATCTATTCATATCTTCTGCCCTTTTTGATTGTGTCTTTTTTTTTTTTTTACGTAGACCTACATGAACTGTTTATCTATTTTGGAGATTAATCCCTTGATGGTTGCTTTGTTTGCAAATATTTTCTTTGATTCTAAGGGCTGTCTTTTCATGTTGCTTTTGGTTTTCTTTGCTGCACAGAATCTTTTTTTTAATTAGGTCCCATTTGTTTATTTTTGTTTTTATTTTCATTACTCTAGGAGGTGGATCAAAAAAGATATTGCTGTGATTTATATCAAAGAATATTCTGCCTATGTTTCCTTCTAAGCTTTATAGTATCCAGCCTTTGTTGTTGTTCAGTCACTCAATCATGTCCAACTCTTTGTAACCCCATGGACTGCAGCACACCAGTCTTCCCTGTCCATAACCAACTCCCAGAGCTTGCTCAAACTCATGTCCATCGAGTTGGTCCATCCCACCATCTTGCCCTCTGTTACCCACTTCTCCTGCACTCAGTCTTTCCCAGCATCAAGTTCTTTTTCGATCAGTCAGCTCTTTGCATCAAGTTGCCAAAATATTGAAGCTTTAGCATCAGTGCTTCCAATGAATATTCAGGGTTGATTTCCTTTAGGATTGACTGGTTTGACCTCCTTGCTATCCATCCAGTCTTACATTTAGATCTTTGGTCAGTACTGAATCTGAGCTTTGGTTATCTAAACAAGTAAAACTATTGAAGCCATTTTCAGCTAACCCATTCAGCATAAGCTAACCCTTAATACAGATAAATGCACTAATATCAGCAGATTTTATCCAGTCTGGTGTTATATTCCTTCCTCTATTTGGTCCAAGATCTTTCTGAGAATTAATTCCCATACATAATCCCAATGTGTATGCTGATATATTAATATTTATACACACTAAATTTTCAATACTTTCCCCCAGATTAACCTTCACGTTTGCCACCACTGAAATGTACCAAGTTTCTAGTTATTTACCCAGAAAGAACAAAGAGAGTTGGAATAGATCTTGAGGAAATCATGATTCCCCTTGCAAAGCAACTGTCCCAAAGGAACTTATTACTGGGTCTTCAAGCAACAAAGGGCTAATATCCTCAGATAATATGTGAGAGGACAGATAGCTTATACTGGTAAGGGAGACCTAGACAGCCTTGGGTTGTTCAAGAGCCTCACCTTTCTGAGTCCACCAATGAGTCCTCAGCTTTCTTTGATATTCCAAGTGTCATTGTGCAAATTTTTGCATGAAAAATTTAGCAAGTCTGAATGCATCCTATGTTGTATTTATGCAACATGTCCATGAGTCTAAAATTTTCAGTGAGGATAATATTGTAGCTATAAGAAATGAAGTTTCTTTTAGGATCATCATAGATTCTCTGTGCTTCTCTGGATTTGGCTTAAACTGGGAACTGAAAACTCTCAGACTGACATTTTCTTTCTGTAGATTCTCCAACGTTGCTCAAAAGAGTTCTCCAGTTCCTTCATCCTATAGCCATGTTATTTCCATAACAGTCAAGTTCAGCAGCTACTTGAATTCCCAAAATACTTTGTCAGCAAGCATTCCTTTACCACCAGTGATAGCTAGCAATTTGAACAGTCCTGGTGCCAGTTGGCAGGAACTCAGCACTGAATTCAACGTCAAGGATACAATGAACCAATCCCATTCTAATGTGACAGCAAATACTGAGTTCAGTCAGGAACATAGAAATCACATGACCTATTTTCATTGAAAGAATATAATATGGAAAATGTTGTTACAGAGGCTCTAGAGGACTAAAAAGGCAAACAAGAACACTGAGGCAACATAAATTAGTAAAAGCAAGAAACAACAACCAACTCTAAACCAGAAGAACAAAAGAAACATATTGGGAACATCTGAACCTGCAGAGCTAGGGCCTAATCTCTAACGAGATAGCACTCTTGACTGCCGCCAAGACTCCATTTTCTCAGAGGAGGAAGGGATCTCACCAAAGATGGGATCCAGACCTCTGAGAGTGTCCCACTGTGGTAAAATGAGGCTGGATTGTTGAGTTCCAGGCAAACTCCTGGAACCAACTGCCCTTTCTAAGGTGAAGGGATGTTGCCGAGAGGTGCTGGCAGGAACAATAAGCAAACCGGAAGCAGCAAGTCTTTCCTCTCTGCTCCAACATCCTAGTCTCCCTCAAGCACCCCCTGTTGGTATTGTCTCAAGTAGAAGAGAAATGTATACAGTTTGCAGAGTCCTAGCTTCAGAATTATAAAGCTGATTATAGAAAGTTAGGCTTAGAACTGAGCAATAAAATTAATTTTTGGCAGCGTCCTCACACTCTAACGGAGAAGGCAATGGCACCCCACTCCAGTACTCTTGCCTGGAAAATCCCATGGACGGAGGAGCCTGGTAGGCTGCAGTCCATGGGGTTGCGAAGAATTGGACATGACTGAGCGACTTCACTTCACTTTTCACTTTTATGCATTGGAGAAGGAAATGGCAACCCACTCCAGCGTTCTTGCCTGGGTAATCCCAGGGATGGAGTCGCACAGAGCCGGACACGACTGAAGGGACTTAGCAGTAGAGTCATACTCTATAGTCGTGTTGTGCTCAGTCGTGTCTGACTCTGTGACCCCATGGACTGTTGCCCACCAGACTCCTCTGTTCCTGGAATTTTCCAGGCAAGAATACTGGAGTGGATTGACATTTCTTATGCCAGGGGATCTTTCCAACCCAGGGATCGAACCTGCATCTCTTGTGTCTCTTGCATTAGCAGGTGGATTCTTTATAACTGCATCACCAGGGAAGCACATTTTTAAGATCTTAATTTTAACTCATCTCCTGGTAGATTGGATTGGAATGAATTTTCATGCAATTTCAACATTATGTTTTTGCATTGTTTTTGTGCATTTGAATTCCAAGAAGATTATTCTCTTGCCTTTGCCAACAAATTAGTATTATAAAAATCTTGGTTTATGTTAGTTTTTCTACTAAGAATTCTTTTAGGTGTTATTCTATAATATTCAGGAATTTAATGTTGTGGAAGAGAGATTGAGTACTAAATTGTTTGTTTCTTTGTAGGTAATCCATTTTCCTCTTGAATAGTAAATTCAATTTTTTTTTTCTTAATGATCAAATCATTAACTGGGATTTGCCTGGTGTTTCTTTGTTCATTTGGTTTGAAATGCAGTGACCCTCCCTCAATGTGTATCACAGTTTCTCTTTGGCTTGGAGACATTTTTTCTCATGTTCTATTGTCAATTACTGCATCATTTTTGTTTGGTCTAGTTTCTTCTTCACACATAGTAATTATCTACATATTGGTTTTCCAGACTTTCTGTTAGATATCCGTCATGTTATTTCCTGTTGTTTTGCATGTTTTTTTTTTCTTTGATGTCTGAGAGAGCGTTATATATCCTTTATATCACTGACTGCAGTATCATCTGCTCAGGGCTGCTATCTCATTTTCATTTCTTACAATCTTTCCTGATCACAACCTGCTGTATTTCCATCTTATCCTGTTGCCTTTTAACGTTATTCTTCTTTTATGATTCCCAACTCCAGTTTCATAAATGCCATGCCTTCTAGCAATCTGTTGCAGATGCCATGTATTTTCCCTGAAATTTTCCTCTGTCCATTTATTAATTTTCAGAGATATTTTCTGCTTGTAAATCTTATAAATAGACCCTGATGCTGGGAAAGATTGAGGGCAGAAGGAGAAGGGGACGACAGAGGATGAAATGGTTGGATGGTATCACCGACTCGATGGACATGGGTTTGGGTGGACTCCAGGAGTTGGTGGTGATGGACAGGGTGGCCTGGCGTGCTGCGGGTCATGGGGTTGCAAAGAGGCAGACACAACTGAGCAACTGAACTGAACTGAATTGCTTTGTTCCTCAGTTCAGTAGTGGAATTTTATTTTAAGACAGCTTCCAAAATTGTGTACAATACTCAAATTTCATATCTCCCATTAGATGTAGTCGATGGGTTGTCTTGAATCTTTTCTTCTTCTGTGACAGGTATACTTCTCTCTGCTACATCTCAAGGGTAAATTTATTTTCTCAGCTCCCAATCTATTTCTCAGTTTCCAGAAATATTTTTACTAGTTGTCTATGATGAAATATTTCAGTATTCCTACTTCTTACTATATGTCATTCCAAACATAAAGTGTATGTGGAAACTTAGAATTTCTTGCCAGCATGTTCTACCAAAATTATTCATATTTCCTTTGCTGTCTTTCTAGTTTAACTTGTGATGATTATTCCACAGTATTGCCACTCTCAGTACTTCTCACCCTCCTACCCATTTCCACACCAGTCCAGGTGTTTTCATGGATTAACTCTCTCCTTCATTAGAATGTATAGTCAGAGTAGATATTAATTCTGATTGACCCACATTAAGCAGAACACTTCCCCAACTACCCAGTTAATATTGAGTTGGCCAAAAGTTCCTTTGGGTTTTATCTCCATAAAAGTATATGGAGATATTTGAATGAATTTTTTTTGGCCAAACCAATACATTTTCTGAATAATTGAATCTGGCTGTAGACATACTTTACAAATTCGGAATGATTTTTTAGTGTTTTTCTCAATCCAGTCACATGTGTTTCATCCCCAATTCCCTATATATCAGAGCCCAAGGCGAGGATGATTTGGGTTGCATGAATCCAGGACACCAAGAGTGAGGTATGAGACAAGTGAGGTGATGAAGGATTCGAAGTAGTACAGAGTTAAACATTCTCACACTGAGAACTGGTTCACAACAATGGCACCGAACAGGCGCTTCTGCTCATCCTGTTGAAGGTCTCAGGAGAGCTGTGTGGACAAACACCGTGAGAGCAGCTCATGTAATAGAGGGAGAAGGTGGGGTTTATTTGCACCCCACCCCATGGGATTATGGGTTTATTGCATATTCTTTTCTGTATCTTACTTTCCACTGGACAGTTTATTCTGAGAATTAACGATTCCATACTTCCAGGCGGCACCATCTGGCTCCTTTGGCAGCTATTTATAATGCTGACCCTTTAGCCTAAAGTGTGTATTTTGTTCTGATCAAAGAAGAGCAGGTGAAACCGAGTCTGGAATGTAAGACTGGCCTATCTGGTTTCACAAACGTGGCCAGTGACTTGACTGGCCCAGGTGGTGTCAATGTGGCTCAGGAAAATGGAGGGTCAAGGCAATCTGCAGTGATAAATATGAATTCTATGATATTTTGTGCCTTATAATTAATGATAAGCTCTTGTAGAATCTGGTATTAGGGCACCTATCAGACTTTATTTTCGCTGTTATTGCTTTTTGGCAACTGAACTCAGGATTCTTAAGTGAGAGTTTTTAGTGGGAATCTAGTAGAAAATTGAGCTGATGGCTAGGGATAAGAGTAATTTTTGAAATATACATGAGTACTTCAAGGAAAAGTAAGTTTCATCTCTCCACTTTAACATGTACCTTATAATTATCAGTATGTCAATTTGTTAAATTACTTTAGCTGATTTATTTTTAATAAAAGGTGAACTCTGATTTGTTAGTTGACATTGTATAATTCCTTGTTCAAAGTTAAAAAGGATTCATTCTCTGAACATCTAGAATTTGACATGTCTCATTTTCTGCTTATATTTTCTTGAAGGAATTGGCTGACTTTAATAACTTACAGAAAGCTAATAAGTGATATAAAGATAAACTATAGCATCACTTTGTGGTTCTGGCTGCTTTCTAAAAAAAAAAAATGAGAAAATTTCAATTAGCATGTCACCTGTGATTATACAAATCATGATTTATAATTCAAAGGCCCAGATAAACTAAAATATGCTCTGTGTTAAAATATTTAATATATAATGATATTGTTACTACCATTTGGAAGAATATCAGTCAAGAAAAATAATTATGAAATTTTCTCTCTTTAATGATTGTATATCATTTTGCACAAGAAAAGACAGTGATACTGATTCACTCTCCAGGGTAGGACAATGGTTCTGAGTCATTTTTTAGTATGGTAGAAAGTGTATTTTGCAAATTAAGTTTTACCCTATGATCACTTCAGCAATCATTTATAGTTTAAAAAAAAATCATAGGTTTCTTTGTCTAATATGCCAGTGTAGCAAAATAAACCTAGGTGTATGCACTCTGCTTTCCTTTAGCTGTTTAGAAAAGGTTATGTCTTGTGTAGAAAATTATGAAGTAAAAATAAACTTTTCCCTGAATAATTTTAACTTTACTTTTGTTTATGTAGTTAGGGGGAAAGAGGAAAGAATATAGGATGGAAGAAGAGTGAAACAAGTCATGGCCAAAGGGAAGAGGAAAATGAACAGTGAAAAGAAACATAATTAAGAAATGAACACTAAATTTATCTGTTAGGTGTTAGAAATCAGTATTAAAAATTTAAAGCACTTGAACCAGAGCATCGTTACCTACCTCAAGCATAGAGAAGCCCTTTATTGCATTGTTTTTAATTTTAAAAATTTAAAATATTCAAAATGTATTTCTCCCAATAGCTAGTAATTCATATTTTAATGCTCATCAAATTAAATAACATGCCAGTTATTTGGGTTCCTGGACTATTGCATTTTTCATTACCAACAAGCAATTTTTACCAAAGATGTGCTTTCTACCTAAGCAATGTAATATCACATTCTACTGTGTGAAAACAGAGAATATATAGAGAAGTTTATTCTGCACATTTCCTCTCAGAATCTGATTGTAAAATGTGACCTTTACTGAAACCTGGCATTATGTACAGATATTTTGATATCTCAATTGCATGAAAACATTTCTTAACAAATTGAAAGCAGTGACCTGTCTCTACTCTAATATATATATATATATATATATATATATATATATGCAAATATATTCACCTATATATATTTTTATATAAAATATAGAAAGGAATCTTTCAAGCTAAGGGGAGAAGTTGGAAGAAGGGTCTCCAAATCATGTTAAGAGTAGCTTCACTGAAAAGCAATGCAAGAAGTGAACCAGTAAACCATTTTCACTCTGTAATGAAAACTTTTTTAATAGATAAGATAAAAAATAATGAAGAACTTCATTTCTTAAATTCTGTTTTTTTCTTTAAAAATGTGCTTTAGCTGCACTTTATTTCACACACCTGAGTAGTCATACATCCCTTCATGTAGCAATATTTGCCTCCTAGCATCAGCTTTTAGGAAATCTACCAGGACAACTTACATGAAAAATGTATATTCCTACAAAGAAGCTTTTTTTAAATATATATATATATATATATAAATATATAAACCAAATGACTTGTTTCACTTGTTTAAAAAAAACTAACAGGCTTTTCCAATTTTTTATTATTTCTGGTAGTAGAAACAGGTTTTCAGTTATTTGACAGAAACACCTTATCTTATACTGCAATTCTCTCAGGCAATGCGTAGGCATTTTGTGTCCTTTCACAGTGCAGTTCACCTGGAGACAAAAGCAAGAAGAATTTGTTTCACTTGAGCTATTCCCTTTTAACATATGCTTTCCAGCTGACTAAAGTTATCTTCAAAATTGCAACAGTCAAAAGGGCATCAGCCATAACCATCACACTTGTTATGAATTTTTTTGTGTTTTAATGCTTAATAAAGGGAACAGAAACTTGTTATAATGTGTTCATTAACGTTCTAGCATTCACAATGTATCGTGTACATATAGAGTCCTACAATTACCTGCAAATTAGCTTTATTAAAAGATACCTGATTTTAAAATATCATGCTCAAAAAATACCTCCTATGAAATATGACCACTGGAGAAAAAAATAATTCTTATGTTGCCATTTTAAATAAGAATATCTCATTGGCCTTGCTGTTAAAAGAACAATAGAAGACTAATTAGCTCAACTATGTATTAGTCCCAGCGAGGGAACCCCAAAGCCCACAGTAATTTTGACACAGATGTATGCCACATGATACCTTTATTATATGCTAATGATATTTGACCAGGAAACATAATCAAAACTTTTAAAAAAATCAACTAGTACAATTTCATTATAATAAAAAAGAAAAGCTTTATGTTCACTAAAAGTTCTTCTAGCATTTTTGCTAATTTAATTATGTTCTGTGCATCTATGTAATAGATCCATTTAACATATTTTTCACCTGAAATCACTATTTTAACATCTCTAAATGACCACTTAGCATTTGAAGGATATAGAATCATACAGAGTCAGCTAACAAAGAATTCAGGTTTTTATTAGTCTTTTTCCTATGATCATTACTGCATTGAATAAAGGTAATTGTGACTGCCCAAAATTTTCACCAGGAGGTATAAATTTATTTACTGTATTAGGTAGAAGGGTTTTTGGTTGATTTCTACCAGTGTCAAGAATATAGCTGGAAAATTTTAAAATATGCATCTTGGTTTATGAGTCTTGAAAATTAAGTATAAAATCCCATGGTCCCCTCTATGTTCTATTCCACTAAAGTTCTAAGAGGTTACAAGCTATTTCTACTCTGTTTCCCACTGTCTATTCTTCATCTAGCATTGCTTCCAGGCTTTATCAATATTTATTGAATATGTTTATTATTGAATTAAGGAAGAAATGAATGGTAATTTCTGGATTATAAGGAGCTACAAAGCAGGCATTCTTTTTAAGAAATTTTCCTTATGAATCCTGTACCTTGATATCTTGCACAATTAAATATCGAGTAAAAATTATATGAGAATGATGATGGAAAATGATAATAATGATTATTGTTCTCAAACTTGGCTTCAGTTCAGTATCACCGGGGAATTTTAAAAAATACTACTGCCTGGTCCCACAGCAATTCTGTTTTAATTGTTGCCCGGTCACTGGGGTCTTTAAAATTTCTCCAGTAGTTCTAGTCAGCAGCTAAAATTGAGAACCATTGTTATATATGATGATATAATGATATGATGATGGATATGAGGAAAAAAGAGAAATTCAGGACATCTACCTTATAGTCTTAATTTATAAAAATAAAAGGGTGTCTTTTTCCTTGAAAAGCCAACTTTAAGTAATAAAAGCAGATTAATTCCATTTCAGCCTGACACACCAGCACAATGGATGTACTTAGAAATATCTTAAGCTCTTTCCTTTGTCCCTTTTAAAAAGTGCTTAGGGGACCTGAACCTGTTACTCAGAAGCTCAGCCCCATTCTATTACCATGTAACTTTGGCCTCTAGATCCAGGAAATGGATTTCTGTTGTGTCCCCACTTGCATAAATTCTTGCTCTGAAACACTTTTTAAATTAATTAATTTTATTTTTATCAAATTGTGATTGATATATGACAATGTGTAAGCTTAGGGTGTACAGCATATCCACTTCATACATTTATCTATTGCAATATGATTACCACAATGATATCACTTACATATGGAATCTAAAAACACTTTGAAACACTTTGACTTGACTTATGCTCTCATCCTGGTGGCTCAGCGGTAAAGAATCTGCCTGCCAATGCAGGAGACACAGGTTTGATCCCTGGGTCAGGAAGATCCCCCTGGAGAAGGAAATGGCAACCTCTCCGGTATTCTAGCCTGAGAAATCCCATGGACAGAGGACCCCGGTGAGCTACAGTCCATGGCGTCACAAAGCATCAGACATGGCTAGGTGGCTTTATAGCAACAATACATTCATCCTGTGAGCAGACTTCTTGTTTGGTTTTGTCACTCTCAGAGCCAGAATCTTGCTCTTTCTACTCTCCAGAAACTCTTTAATTTTTTCAGAAAAAGTATAGCTTTGGGTCCAAGATAACCAAGGAGCAGAGTTGACAGCCACCTACAAAGTATAATTCATGGATCTGCAAATAGCCCCCATGAAACACATCCCAAAATATCCGCTAAAGTGTCTCTGCTAGAGATGTTTACTTCTGTTCAACTTGACAAATTCACTGAGTATTCTAGGGCTGTTATTATGGAAGCTATATTTTCCAAAGTAACAAGTGGGATACACCTTGAGAGTATCTAGCAGTAGGAGAGGATATGTGATGCCAAACTCCCTAAATCCAACGTTAACTAAAACAGCTTTTCCCAAAGTATTCTTTTGGTCATAAAATAGGTCATTTATCCTAATGCAAGATTTTTTACTGCATTTCACAACAGGGGAAAACAATTTCAATCCAAATGCCAGAACTGTTTAGAAAAAAATGAAAACAAAAAACTCTGGAAATTTTTTCAGGAAAAGAACAGTAGTTAAAATACAGCATTTCATCTATAATTTTTTCATTTTTTTGACTCTGTGAAAATAAGGAAAATATTTTTTCTCTCCAGGATTTTCTTATTTGTATGTTGAGAAAAATCTTTTGTATTTCAGTGTTGTCATGAGAATTAGATTAGATAATGCACTCAGGATGTTACTCAGAGAAGCAGGTACTAAAATATAGTTCCCATAACAATAATTAATATTGTTGCCAAGAATAGAAATTACTTTTCCTGTTTTCCAGAAACATAAAATTTATTTTGCTCTTTCATTTGATAATGGACCTTACTTGTGACCTTTAAAAGTGTCCATCAGTAGTTAGTTAACCATTGGTGGAAATGCAGATTATCTTGCAGTCAATCTACTCACAAGATGATACCTTGGCTAGAAATACAACAGCAAACATAACTTTTCTGAGAAAGAAAGGAGAGTTAACAAGGAGACATTTTCACCTATTTTAAACTAATTTTTTAAATACTTCATTCCACAGCAGTATTTTTTCAGTTCCAACAGCTCTTCTTATGCAACTACCAGCAAGGGTAAGAATTTAATGCAGAGTTATTGTGACATGATTTTTTGACAAGAGCAATCAGCTGTTGTTAGCAAGTGAAAGTTGAAAAGACTGGATTGGTCATATAAAAGCACTTCAGGCTGGGAACGCAATTGAGAAAAGGCAGTAGTCAAAACACTGCCAAAGTGCTTCATGATATTGGAATGTTATCTGGATTGGGTCAGAGGAAATGTTGAATGGTGTCATGGTTTACAGCTCAACTTCAGATTTGGAATTTGATAATCTAAGACTTAGCAAGAATCCACAAGCATTGTCAAAATAAAGTAATGGCCTTAAAATATTGTTGAATATTTATCATTTAGAGAAGAGACTATAACAAAGGTGCATAATAGTTTTGCTTAAAATCACCATTGTCATGAATAAGTTATATATATATATATCTATTTTAATATAAAATAACTTTTTTGCTTTATTTTTTATATTCTGAGGTTTTCATAGTGGTGTCTTGTGTGTATGTCTTGTTGTTTTGTTTTTGGCAATCCCAGACATGTACTGAAAGGAATTGTGTGGGGATGTAAGTGGGTGATTTATGTGACACTTTAGGGAAGTTACTAATCATTGCATTTAAAGAAATTTATAAATCCAGAGCTGGTAAACTCTATTAGAAGAAGAAAGCTTGAGACAGCTTAACAGCAGCTATGGTCCTTTGATTACAGAAGAGGCTACTTACTAGGTTTATGCTAAGAGGAAGGGGAACAAAGACATTAGAAAATTTTTCCTTTATTTAATTCTATCAGGTTAATGTGATTATGACTTTGAGAAAAATTATGTTAGAAAATTAGAAAAACTACATATAAGAGTGTTTCTATGTGCTACTCTGAAGCATCGGAATTGACCAACATCATTCATTCATTGATTCAACCAAAAAATGTATATCAAATACTTACTAAGTAAGGTATCAGTGAATGGGAAGTCAGAGAGAGATCAAGTTGATGACTTGTTGCTAAAGGTGAATTATATAGATCATGGCAGAGAACTATAGCCAGACTCAACCTTCCTACCCCACTTGCCTAGTATTTGACTTTGGTTTCCACCCTATAGGGATTAGGACCTGCAAAGTGGATACCAACCTAGCCTGCACCATACAGAGTCCTTGTTTTCAAGGAGCCCAGAAAACTCGGATTCAGAAGAAGAAGCCACACACAGTTTATCCAGGTAGGTCTAAAGTAAAATGACACAGTCCAACAGGACTGAGATACTTGTTCATAACTGTCTAGCCCTCTGTCTTTCTTATGGAATGCCGAGGGATTAAATGTGTCTTTCTAATACCCTGTCCTCCTGGAAGGTGGAGAGGAAGTACCTTGCTTTCTATGAATATGTGAGGGATGGGTTTATAAACATTTCTGAACAGTATTTTTGCTGAATAAGTAGGATTTAAAAAATAAGTAGGATTGCACCAAGAATATGACAAAGAGGAGAGTGGTAAAAATATTCCTTGGTAAATTTCTGCAAACATTGGAACTGAGGATGTAGGAAAAGACGGAGATAGAAAGGAGAGGCAGATGAAGTTTATGAGGGTAGGAGAGTAAGCAATGACCCTAGACTCCTCATCTCAAAAGCTCTGGAGATTCTCATTCATGGTGCCTCTGTGGCAGGGCTGTAGGGATTTTATTGGCTTATGTTTTAAGCAATGACCAAGTAATTCTGATATAGATAGTTGTAAATCCTGTGTCAGTATTTTCTGTTCTGGGTGATGGGAAGACTTAAAGAATTAAAAATAAATTTAAAAGCCAGAATTGGGGACTTCTCTGGTGGTCCAGTGATTAAGACTCTGCACTTCCAATGTAGTGGGTGTGGGTGCAATCCCTGCTTACAGAACTAAGATCTCACATGCCATGTGAATAGTGAAGTTGCTCAGTCATGTCCAACTCTGTGACCTCATGGACTGTAGCCTACCAGCCTCCTCTGTCCATGGAATTTTCCAGGCAACAGTACTGACATGGGTTGCCATTTTCTTCTCCAGGGGATCTTCCCGACCCAGGGATCGAACCTGGGTCTCCCTCATTGTAGGCAGATGCTTTAGCATCTGAGCCACGGTGCAACCAAAAAAAAGTATAAACAAATGTGGTTGTGACATGTTGGAAAAAATCAAGAATCAAAAGTAAGAATTAAAGTTGGAATTAAAGAAGGATAAATATAAATGAAAAGGCTGGCTAGGGTGCATGAACAGATGGAGCTATTACCCTAGACAAGAAATGTATCCTGAGAAAACTTTTAATTCTAAGGTAGAAGATTCAATTTAAGTTTAGAGTTGTCCATTCAGTTCTAGAAGAAATCAAAATTCAATCATACTGTGATATATAAACACTAAGTATGAATAAGATGGTTAATTTGTCTTGGCTTGTTAACTCATTGAAAAAAAGTTTATTGAACCAGGCAGTGTGAGAGGTGCCTATTCTTACCATTGGCAAAAGATATTCATGGTTACATCTGGACTTTTTGTCCAATAGAGTCACCTCTGCTACTCTTAGTTCTTGGATCTCCAAGTCGATTTAAATAACCAGTGGTTATTGAGCCAATGGCTTAGATGGTAAATTGTCTGCCTACAATGCGGGAGACCCGGGTTCAATACCTGGGTTGGGTGATCTCCTGGAGAAGGAAATGGCAACCCCCTCCACTATTCTTGCCTGGAAAATCCCATGGATGGAGGAACTAGTTAGGCTAGAGTCCATGGGGTCTCAGAGTCAGACACGACTGAGCAACTTCACTTTCACTGAGCCAAGTAGTCATAGGAGTGAAGACATGTCCAGTTCACCCTGTTTCTAATAGAATGTTACCCTACCCAAATGAGTTCTGCTTCACCAAGTTTCCAGGACCAAATTCTGGTCTAGTAGAAGAAGGCAAAATTCATTTATAGCAAAGCAGAGTCAAATTTATCATAGCAGGCAAATCCTGGGGTCATTTTTGGCCTTTCAGGATTAAGACTATGGTCTTCTGGGAAAGGCTGGCACACTCTTTCGCTCCTCCATGGGTGTTTGGTCTCAACTCCCTTACTGAGTGTTATCTCTCAACCTGCTCCACCCCAAAAACCAAGGTCCCACTCCTTTCTTGTCCTCTACTCCACCTCTGCCCTAACTGTAACTTGCAAAGTAAGGAACTCGGGCTTTATCTGGAAGCTTTAAGTGGTTCTCTTGGAATTGAACATTGACTACTGCACAGTAGGAGAGCAAGTACTGGTTCAAGTTCACTTTACCAGTTAAATTTCTCACTACTTACCTAGGTAGCCTGCAGAATCAACACACAAAGTTGTGCAGATGTATAGGCTGCGCTCTGTGAAGTCACCTAGTTGGGTTGAGGCTGAGCTGTAGCCTGCACCTGACTCTTCCAGTGCATCTCCTATATCTGGGCCATGTCCACCAAGAGGGGAGCCTCTTTCTTATTTGCTCAAAGGCACCATCTGGCCCACAGGTGGCCCTAAAGCAAATCTCACCAAAGTGAGCCTTAGTTTTCTGTAGAGGGTGTGACTTATTCCAGATCCTAACCCATATTAAAACAATTACATTGACATTAAATTGCTTTCATTCAGTCTTCTGGGAGGAACAACGGTTTCTATTAGATTTGACAATCTGGGGGGTAAGGAGCAGTGATTTGTTGTTTGCTGCTGCAGATTAAAATATAGTTATGTTGCTAAAGGAGTTCACAATCTAGCAGATCCAGAAAGCATATACAAATCTTTCTTAACTTACAGTGGGATAGTTCTTAGCCACCTAGACATGTTTGACTCTTTGTGACCCCATGGACAGTAGCCCACTAGGCTCCTCTATCCATGGGGATTCTCCTGGCAAGAATACTGGAGTGGTTTGCCATGCCCTCCTCCAGGGGATCTTCCCAACCCAGGGATCGAACCCAGGTCTCCCACATTACAGGTGGATTCTCTACTGTCTGACCCACCAGGGAAGCCCTAAATTTACAGGGACGTAACAATGAGGCTATGTCCCTGTAAACTCATTGTGTATTGAAAATATCACTAAGTTGAAACACATTTAACACACAACCTACTGAACATCATAGCTTAGCCTAGCCTGCTTTAAACATGCTCAGAAGACTTACATTAGTCTACAATTGGACAAAGTCATCTAACACAAAGTCTGATTTTATAGCATAGTATTGACTTCCTCATGTATGGACTACTGTACTAAAAATGAAAACAGAATTGTTGTATGGGTACAGAATGGTTGGAAGTGTATCAGTTATTTACCGTTATGATTATATAGCTGCCTGGAAAGATGCAAATTCAAAGTGTGGGTTCTACTGAATGATTTATTACCTTAGAACCATCATAAATTCAAAAAATTGAAAGTCAAGCCATCATTAAGTTGGGGACCATCTGTACACAAATAACTAATCCAGGCAGGTAGTAAAATAGAAGCAGCACAAAGTCTTCTGTGAATTTAGGGTGAGGGATTTCTTCTGATAGAGGAAGCTGAAGTGTTCAGGAGACAGTAACAAAGCAGGCTATTGAGAGGTCGACAGAATTTTAATAGCCAATAAGAGAAAAGCACGTACAGAAAAAATTCAGCCCAAAGGCAAGATGATAGAAAAACGGAGATATGAGGAGACTATAGTGCTTTTAGGGAGAGTGCAAATATTGCAAATAGAATGAGAAAAATTAATGATAAATAATGTTGTTCAAGTATAATCAGAAGAGAAGGACCAGGGGAATCCATACTCTCAGCCCTGTGATTTTAAACTTCCTCCCCAGAACTGCCTGTGACCATCCTGGCTTCTACTTCCCAAAGCGTTCCACATTTTCTGTTATGCATATTTGTGTAACAAAATTAAAAGAAAGGAAATCCACTAGCCAAATCTGGCTTCATTTTTTAGATGAGAAAAGGGTGACAAGGATTGTACATGAGGCCTAGTTGCCATAAATAGTTACACGTAGCCCAGGACTAGAACCTGAGGCTCTAGCTCTTACCTGGTTTCTCATGTCTTGCTAATGTCTGGATTGCTAATGTCTTCCAGTTCATAGGGCGGTGCACTAGAAATCAGGTTGAGGTACAGAGTTAATAGGGCACGTTTTGGGAAATATGGATTTAATTCAAAGGACAACTAGGTGAAAGCATTTTTTTTTCCTCTGTTAAAACAAAATGCACTAGTTTCAAACATAGAAGTTAGGTATCTCAGACCCCTGGGATATATCATGGCTTTCATTGGCAATAGAGGTACTTGGATGGAACATTTTAAAAAGCATTTTGGTGTAATGAGGCTGGAAAAGTAGGTTGCTGCCAACTTTTGGAAGCCCTTAAACATCAATCCAACCAGGGATTGGATTCAATTCATAGGCAATGCATAACTATTAAACTTTTAAAACTGTGGAATGCAGTTATTGGAACTAACAAGTTTTAATTGCTTCACTTTAAAGTCCCTATTGCTTATGTCTTTTCAGTAAGATACAAGCTTTCTCTTTGTTGTTGCTGTTGTTGACCTGGAGCCAAATTGTCAGTCTGGTTGGCTGAGTTCTGTTATTCTCTTATATTTAAAAAAAAAAAAAAAATTGCATTCTGTTTGGGTTTTTTTGTATTTTTTGCTAATTTATAGGTTCTTTGATCTTCTTTGGATTTGCCCTGAGACTTGAGAATAGTTTAAGAGCAATGAAGTACCTAAAAATTTCTCCCTGCTGAGTGTAAGAAAGCTAAAAAAAAAAAAAAAAAAAAAATTGGTGGCCAAGGGAGACACTTCTGTTGAAGGAGGTTTACAGAGGAAAGAGTTCTTGAGAGTAGGTGATCTGTACTTGCCTTAGAAGTTTTGATTGTGGTATACTGCGGCTGCTATTCCACTTTCCAGCACAGTGTGCTTGCTTTGGAATTTAAATTTAGAGATTTTTTAGTTTCTACATCTGTGTCTGGGGAACCTTCCAAATCAACAGTCTGCTTTCTTTCAAAAGCTGTACAAAAAAATTACAAAACATAGTCCCAGTTTTTCCTTTATAAGTTGAATAAGGTAAATATGCACACTAGTTCGAAGAAGGCGAGCAAAATTCAAAGTTTCCCCCATCACAGTGCCAGAGTCCTTTAACCTCCTGGATAAGCTATTTTGTTATGATCTCTGAGGCAACAAGGGTCTGATCAAAAAACTCAATTGGAATTGAAATCAATTCTTACTTATTTAAAAAATAATTTATAATATTTTAGTATAATGCTGTAATTACATTAGCTAGGACTTTCAACAGGAATAAGTAATTTTTATGTTTAGATTGTCTTTGAAAATATCACTATATGATCTGAATGAAATATAAATGTAACTTATATAGAATCAGTTTCTAAAACTTTTACTGTCTAAAATGTTTAAAAATTAATGGAAGTTCATACAAATGCAATACAAGGATAGTAATTAAAGTATAAAAATCCATGAATCCTTTGTGAATTGAGAGAATTCAACATCAGCCTCATATAAGGTCCTCTGTTACATTCCTCAGGGTAACTTTCAACCAATGGATTTCTTTTTAACTTTATTAAAAATTCTGAGTTCTTATTTCTGTGACTTTTCAAATGTGATATATTTTGTGTTGCTTTATTATTAATGCTATTGTTTCAAAATGAGGTGCAGACTCCTGATCTCAGCACATACCTTGGTGAATATACTTTTGCTTTGGGGCAAATACAACTTAATATTCATAACTCTTGGAATGCAGAAGCAGAGTGTGAAGAGAATCATTCCTATTCACAAGCTTTAGATACCAGGGCTAAATAGCTGATGTGAACAACTTATCAGGGGATTTACATCATTATTTAAGTATCATATAAAAGCCAAGGTCACCCTGAGTTTCAAAAATCCAGGGGAAGGAAATCTCTCCTACTGGTTGACATTTCAATAAAATATGGCTGAGAAAATAATGGCCCATGTCAAGAGATCACAATGGGCTGGTTTTGAGAAAAACAATGAAGCAGAGACAAAATAGTAAAATAAAAACACATCCCAGTGGAAAAAACCCTGATGCTGGGGAAGATTGAAAGCAGGAAGAGAAAGAGGTGAGAGAGGATGAGATGGTTGGATGGCATCATTGACTCAATGGACATGAGTTTGAGCAGACTCTAGGAGATAGTGAAGGATGGGGAAGCCTGGCATGTTGCAGTCCATGGGGTCTCAAAGAGTCAGACACAACTGAGCAACTGAACAACAATAGTGATGACACTTAAAATCTGAAAATCAATTAAGGCAATTTTGACGTGACATAAAATTAAATAATTTGAGGAGTTCAAATGAGATCCAAGTAAGTGAGGTGCCTGTGTGTATAAGCACTTCAGAGTTTTTACTGTTCTCTACCCACAACATTCACCGAAATTATTCAAGACACCAAGGAATTCCAAAGTTATTTTTTACTATTTAATAATGTTACAGTATATAGCATGAATGAGAACTGAAAATAATTTTTAGAATTTTTGGAATATGAGTAACTTTTTTTTTCTGGAAAAGCTCCAAATTAGATCTTTAGAGTAAGAATATTTCATTGCAAATCAAAAAAACATCAAAGGATATCATACATGTATATTTCTGTCTCTGTTTATCTGTTTTTGTATTTCTGTTAGTATTGTACCCTATAGCCATGTACCATTTTACAGACTTACTCAATAAATATATTCTCTTTATCAGTTCATATATTGGTAATGGGAAAAATTTGTATTGGTTATGATGGAAATTGAATTCCTAAATACTGAAATGGAATACTGAAGTACAATAGAATACTGAAATGGGTTTACCAGATTTAGGGAAAATAATACCTTGATGATTCCCAAGATTATTCTCTAATACTGTAGTTAGCATCCTAGTTTGGAGAAATTTGGACTAAAAGTGAATAGACAGACTTAAAACCAGTGTATCTAAATTAGTGTCACTAAAGTCATCAACAAAGGCACAACAAAGACTTCAAAATCTTTTAAAGCAAAATAAATCAAGCAAAATAAGGAAGAAATGAACTGCAGACCTAAAAGCTATTTAGCAAAATATTCAGTGAAAATCTATACAAGAATATTCCTGATGAAGTTTTAAACTTTGGTGGGAAAGAAAGTGTAACTAGATTATTACATATAATCAAGTTGTCAAATATTAGAGCAATAGGAAGATATTTTATGAATAAAAATTGCCAACAAAGAAAAAACACTCAGCAAATATACAAGTCATGAACCTCTTTTAAAAAGAAGTATTAAATATTAAAAATGATGTTAAAAAAACAACCATCAGTGCTTTATTGGAGATGCTGAGGTAAAGGAAGAAAGGCATCTGTCAGTGTCCAAAGATAGTGAAGTAGTAACTACAAAGCAGTGAGGTTAAAAAAAAAAGCATAAGCCAAAAACTTATTTTCATCCATCTACCAAGGACACAGAATTTCATGGAGGAAATGCAGCAGGCAGGAACTTTCTAGAAGAAAACAAAAACAAAACCAAGCAAGCAAAATAAAAAAACTAGTTACTAAAATCCTGTTAAAGGGGTGAATATTTTTTTGAGTTCCATACTAAGAAACAATGCAACTGACAATAGAAATAGAACTGTTGGTGAGTTTTAATGCACTTAAATATAAAATGAGAGTTTAAAACGTACAAACCAGGGGGGGAGGAAATCATATTATTAACTTGGATAATGTATATAACAAGAAGGTTTATAAAATTTGAGAAGAACTGATGTTCTAGAAAACAGCTCTTTGACTAGTTTCACTTCCTACTCCTCCAATTTTTTTTTCTGTTATTATATTTATAGAAGTTATCAGTGCTCTCTTTTCAAGATGGGAAGCTCCAGCTGTTTGGATCAGGAGAGGAAATGTGGGAGCATGTTTGAGTGTTTATTTTTCATCATTCTACAGAACACTCTCCATAACATTTAAAAAATTGGAACATGTTTTGAAATTTTACTCCATATTCAATGTTTTTCATCGTATTTGTCTTAATAAGATAGATGTTTAAGAAATTATATCACTGGTTATGATAAATTTTTATCTAGGGTTCAGAAATGCCATCAGTTGTATTTCTGTTTTTAAACTCTATTAAAAGCAATCAAAATGAAAATTTATATTGTTATTTTAAAGCTAGCATAGTTTTGTTATAAAATAACTTATCCATCCCTCTACATGTAAATGTGCCACATTAAATAATATTCAATTTCATTAGCAGTGATTCCTTCAGATGGTTAGATTTCAATTGATCATCAAATATTTTCTTTATTTGATATTTGAGTGAATAATTTATAGTTAAAATAAGTCACTTTTTATTAAGACTTTAATGTACAGAAATTTCCCATAGGTCCCCTGCTTCCATACTTGCATAGCCTCCCCCATTGTCAGTATCCCTCCCCACAGTGGAACATTTATTACAACTGACAAACTTACATTGACATATCATAATCATTCAAAGCCCACAGTTTACATTGCAATTCACTCTTGGTGTTGTACATTCTATAGGGTTGGACAACTGTATGATAGCATGTATTCATCATTATGATAAAGGGCAGAGTATTTTCACTGCCTTAAATATCCTCTTTGCTCACCTATTTGTCCCTCTCCCCCAACCCTGAGCAACCACTGATCTTTTTATGATCTTCTTAGCTTTCCCTTTTCCAGAATGTGATATAATTGAAGTCATATAAATGTAGCCTTTTCTGACTGGCTTCTTTCACTTAGTAAAATGCCTTGAAGTTTCCCTTATGAATTTTCATGGCTTGATGCCTTGTTACTTTTTAGTGTAGAATACTTTTCCGTTGTCTGGATGTACCTATTTATTTATTCACCTATTAAAGGACATGTTCATTGCTTCTGGGTTTTGGCAATTAAGAATAAAGCTGCTGTACACATCCATGGTCAGTTTTTTGTGTGGTCACATTTTCAACTCCTTTGGGTAAACATCAAGGAGTATGATGGTTAGATCATAAGGGGAAAGTATATTAGTTTTGCAATAAACTGCCAAGCTGTCTTCCAAAGTGGCTATACTATTTTGCATCCCCATCAGCAATAAATGAGAATTCCCTTTGTTCCACATTGTCACCCATATATAGGAATGTCAGTGTTCTGAATTTCAGTCTTTCTAATGAGACTGTAGGGGTATTTCATTGTTGTTGTTGTTTTTGGCCATGCCATTCTGATAAGCAATGTTTTAATTTTCCTTTGATAAAGACATTCCTCTCTTGAAATTTTTTCTTTGACCCATGTGTTATTTTGAGATGTGTCATTTAATTGTCATATATTTGGGGATTTTCTAGCTATTTTTCTGTGATTATACATTAATTCTGTTGTAATCTGAGAGCATATAGTGTTTGATTTCTATTTATGTAAATTTGTTACATTGTGTTTTATACCCAAGGATGTAGTCTATCTTGGTTAATGTTCCCTTGAGGAAAAGGTGTTTTCTTCCATTGTTGAATGAAGTAGTCTCTGGTTGTTGTTCAGTTGCTCAGTTATCTCCAACTCTTTGGGGCCCCATGGACTGCATGCAGCACACCAGGCCTCTCTGTCCATCACCAACTCCCAGAGCTTGCTCAAACTCATGTCCATCAATTTGGTGATGCCATCCAACCATCTCATCCTCTGTCGTCCCCTTCTCTTCCTGTCTTCAATCTTTCCTGGCATCAGGATCTTTTCTAACAACTTGATTCTTTTCATCAGGTGACCAAAGTATTGGAACTTCAGCTTCAGCATCAGCCCTTCCAAAGAATATTCTGGATTGATTTCTTTTAGGATTAACTAGCTTGGTCTCCTTGCAGTCCAAGGGACTCTCGAGTCTTCTCCAATACCACAGTTCAAAAGCATCAATTCTTCAGCACTCAGCCTTTCTTTTTTATGGTACAACTCTTACATCCATACATGACACTGGAAAAACCATAGTTTTGGCCATATGGATCATTGTTGGTAAAGTGATGTTTCTTCTTTTTAATATGCTGTCTAGGTTGGTCATGAGCTTCCCTAATAGCTCAATTGGTAAAGAATCCACCTGCAATGCAGGAGACCTCAGTTTGATTCCTGGGTCGGGAAGATCTGCAGGAGAAGGGATAGGCTACCCACTCCAGTATTCTTGGGCTTCCCTTGTGGCTCAGCTGGTAAAGAATCCACCTGCAATGCAGGAGACCTGGGTTCAGTCCCTAGGATGGGATGATCCCCTGGAGAAGGGAAAGGCTACCCACTCCAATATTCTGTCCTGAAATAGCTTAGCTGCAATTCCATCACCTCCATTAACTTTGTTTATAGTGATGCTTCCTAAGGCCCATACGACTTCGTGTTCAGGATGTTTCACTCTAGGTGAGTGATCACGCCATCGTGTTTATCTGGGTTATTAAGATCTCTTTTGTATAGTTCTGTATATTCTTATCACCTCTTCTTAATATCTTCTGCTTCTGTTAGTTTCATGTCATTTCTGTCCTTTATTGAGCCAATCTTTGCATGAAACATTCCCTTGGTATCTTTAATTTTTCTTGAAGGGATCTCTAGTCTTTCCCTTTCTACTGTTTTCCTCTATTTTTTTCCATTTATTACTGTGGAAGGCTTTCTTTTCTCTCCCTGTTATTCTTTGGAACTCTGCATTCAGATGGGTATATCTTTCCTTTTCTCCTTTCTCTTTTGCTTCTCTTGTTTTCTCAGCTATTTGTAAGGCCTCTTCAGGCAACCATTTTGCCTTTTTGCATTTCTTTTTCTTGAGGATGACTGTGATCACTGCCTCCTGTACAATGTTATGAGCCTCTGTCCATAGTTCTTTAGGCACTGTATCAGATCTAATCCCTTGAATCTATTTGTCACTTCCATTAAGTAGTCTATAGAGTATTGACTATAATATCAATATCAATAATATATATCCAGTTGATTGTTGATCTTGTTCAACTGTGTCCTTACTGGTTTTCTGCCGGTGTGATCTGTCCATTAAAAACAAAGAAAGGAAACAATTATTTTATCATTTTTGGCTGTGCTGTGTCTTCATTGCTGCGTGAGCTTTTCTCTAGTTGTGGCAAGCACGAGCTCTTCTTTAGTTGTGCTGCACCGGGCTCCTTACTGTGGTGGCTTCTCTTGTTGAGGAGCTCAGGCTTTAGAGGGCTTGGGCAGCAGTAGGTGGAGCTCAGAGGCTCTAAAGCACTGGCTCAGTATTGCAGCCTGCACAGTCTTTGTTGCCCCTTGGCATGTGGGATCTTCCCAGACCAGGGATCAAACCCATGTCTCCTGTGTTGGCAGGCAAGTTCTTCACCACTAAGCCACCAGGGAAGGCTGGTCTGTCCATTTTTGATAGAGAGGTATTGAAGTCTCCTACTATGACCGTGGATTCCTGTATTTCTCTTTGCAGTTCTATGAGTTTTTGCCTCACATACTTTGACACTCTGTTGTTAGGTATATATACTTTAAGGATTACTATGTCTTCTTGGAAAATTGACTCCTTTATCTTTAACATGCCCTTTATCCCTGATAACTTTCCATGCTCTGTGGTTGACTCTCTGAAATCAGTATATAGCTACTCTAGTTTTATTTTAATTAGTGTTACCATACTAGTTAGGAATATATTTCTGCATTCATTTATTTTTAAACTATGTGTCTTTATATTTAAAATGGACTTCTTATAGACAGCCTCTAGTTGAGCCCTAATTTTTGATGCATTCGACAGTCTCTTTTAATCAGTACATTTAGACCATTGAAATTTGGTGATTATTGATATGGTTGGATTTAGTTCAATTCCATTCAGTCACTCAGTTGTGTCTGACTCTCCGAAAACATGAACCATGCACACCAGGCCTCCCTGTCCATCAATAACTCCTGGAGTTCACCCAAACCCATGTCCATTGAGTTGGTGATGCCATCCAACCATCTCATCCTCTGTCGTCCCCTTCTCCTCCTGCCCTCAATCTTTCCCAGCATCAAATGAGTCAGCTCTTTGCATCACGTGGCCAAAGTATTGGAGCTTCAGGTTTAGCATCAGTCCTTCCAATGAATATTCAGGACTGATTTCCTTTAGGATGGACTGGTTGGATCTCCTTGCAGTCCAAGGGACTCTCAAGAGTCTTCTCCAACACCACAGTTCAAAAGCATCTGTTCTTCAGTGCTCAGCTTTCTTTATAGTCCAACTCTCACATCTATACATGACTACTGGAAAAACCATAGCCTTGACTAGACGGATTTTTGTTGAAAAGTTGAAAAAAAAAATGTCTCTGTTTTTTAACATGCTATCTAGTTTGGTCATAACTTTCCTTCCAAGGAGTAAGTGTCTTTTAATTTCATGGCTGCAATCACCATCTGCAGTGCTTTTGGAGCACCCCCCCCCCAAAAAAATAAAGTCAGCCACTGTTCCCCCTGTTTCCCCATCTATTTGCCATGAAGTGATGAGACCAAATGCCATGATCTTAGTTTTCTGAATGTTGAGTTTTAACACAACTTTTTCACTCTCCTCTTTCACGTTCATCAAGACGCTCTTTAGTTCTTCTTCACTTTCTGCCCTAAGGGTGGTGTCATCTGCATATCTGAGGTTAAGCATTTTATAGGTTTCCATTTTCTATCCCTTCTTAGCATACTATTTATGCTACATTTTTTAGTGGCTTCTCTAAACTTTGCAGTATACGTTCACAGCTAACCGAAGTCCACATTCAAATAATAGTATACTTCATTACAGATAGTGAATAACAAAATAATCCTAATTTCTCCTTTCCATCCCTTGCATCATGGCTGTCACACATTTCTTATTTATAACCACACATAAATCAATATACTTATATGAACATAGGATAGATATAATAGATAAGTGTACATATTCAAGTACATAATTGGTATTGGTTTTTATCAATAATTGATAGATCAATTATGAATAGCAAAATAAACATTTAATTTTACCCTCACTTATTCATTTTTGGGGTATTCTTCCTTACTTTGTATAGGTCCAAGTTTCTGACCTATATTATTTTTCTTCTCTCCAAAGAACTTCTTTTAACACATTTTCAATGTAGGTCTACTGGCAACATATTCTTTCAATTTTTGTTTGAGAAAGTCTTTATTTCTCTTTTGCTTTTGAAGAATAAGTTTGCAGGGTACTGAATTCTAGGTTGTTCTTTTTCTCTCAAATTTTTCACTCCACTCTCTTCTTGCTCTCATCATTTTTGGATGTAACTCTTATTTTTCTTCCTCTGTAGGTAAGGAATTTCTTTTCCCCTGCTCTGACTTCTTTCTGAATTTGTTCTTTACCTTTGATTTTCTATAGTTTAAAAATGACATACATAGGTGTGTTTTGAGTTTTTGCATTTATCCTCTTGGTGTTCTCTGAACTTCCTATATCTGTGATTTTAGTGTCTGATTTGATTGGGGGAAATCCTCTGTCATTATTTTATCAAATATTTCTTCTGCTTATTTTTATCCCCACCCGTCCCCCACCATTATTCCTATCACGTGTAATTTGTACCTTTTATAGTTGTCCCACATTAGGGGACATTAGAATTATACAACATTCTTTTATTTTTTCTTCAGTCTTTTTTTTCTTTGCTTTTTGATTTTTTTCCCAAGGACTCTATTGATATATCCTCAAGCTCACAAATTCACAAATTCTTTCCTCAACATTGTTCAGTCTACTAATGAGCCCATCAAAGGCATTCTTTATTTCTGACACAGTACTTTTGATCTTTAGAATTTCTTTTAGATTCTTCCTTGAAATTCCCACCTCTTTATTTGCACTGCCCTTTAGTTTTTGCATGCTATCTATTTTATGCATTAAAGCCTTTGATATATCAATTATAGTTGTGCACAGTCAGGCCACTCAAGATAATTGCTCTCTTGCTCTTTGTACATCCCCTGCTTAACCATTGTGTGCTTCGCCTATGCACTACGTACAAGACTACCTTCCAACATACTTGCTCCAGGCCCCAGCTGGTGATTATTACTATCAAAGGGGTGGTGAGGGGTATGCCTCTCTACAGGTTTCCCTGACAACTAATGAGCCCACCTGATGTCAGCTCCCCATGGTAATCTTCTCTTCCCCGGGGAGTGAAGCCTGCTGCCTTTTCCTGCCCAGTATCTGCTGCATATAGTGGGGTACCACTCCAGGACCTGGCTTCAGACATGTAAGCCTCCCAATGCATTAAACCACTGATGTCTCTGTTGCTGACTCCTGGCTCTTCTTTCTTGGTTCTTAAAGCTGGGCAAGTGCAGGCATTGTAGGCCTTAGGGGTACAACCTAACAAATTCTTTTAGATTCCTTTGTCTGACAATTCTGATATCCCTATTATGTTGTGGTTCTCATACTTACTCTTTCTCTTCAAACTGTATTTTTGATTTTTGGAATGCCTTGTAATTTTTTTCCTGATAACCAGATATACCCAGGAAAAGGAACAGCTCTAAGTAGGTCTTCAGTAATGTGCTGTAATAGGAGGAAGAATGTTCTGTAGTCCTTTAATTGGGATACTGCTTCTGGACCATGAACTTCACAATTGTTTCTCAGTTTTTTCCCATCCTTGGATGGGACCAGATGGCTAGTTTTGGCTGGAATTGATTGCATCCCTTCTTCTACATGTGTGTGCATGCATGCTCAGTCATGTCCCACTCTTTGCAACACCATGGACTGTAGCCCACCAGGCTCCTCTCTCATGGAATTTTCCAGTCGAGAATACTAGAATGGGTTGCCATTTCCTACTCCAGGAACCTGAGGTGGATTCTCCACCACTGACACCAGCTCTATTATATGTAAGGCTAAGTAAAGTTGGCTTGAATCAGGTATTTCCTTTCCTGTGGGTCACTTATGCGCTGATAATACCCCAACAAGTTAGGTTGCAGGTAGTTAGTTTCCCTGAGGGGAGGCTTTACTAAGGAGGCCTGGGTGCTCTAGTGTATTTCAGAATGGTTCCTTTCCCTCTCCCCATGCTGGAAGCAGAAGACAAGTTTTTTTCCAACGTGGAACCCTGGGCAAGCTCCCGGAGATAAATCTTTTAATACTGTGAACCTCCCTCTCCATGACTGGGTCCGCATGAAGTTTTTTAACTGTCAGAGTTGTCCATACTGAGCCTTCAGCAATTTGTCAATTATATTTCAGGTTTTCCTGCCCTCAGACTGGTTCCTGTGGTGAAGTCTGCTCTTGAGTCTCTGCCCTGGTAAGTCCTCACTCTGTTTTTTCTCTTATCTGTCTCTGCAATTTGGGGAGCACCTGTTTGCCCCGTGTCCTCCTGTCTCTTAAGAACACAAGAAGAGTTGTTGACTCTTCAGTCTGTTCAACTTTTCACTTGTTGTTGGGATGGAGTGGCAACTTCCAGGTGCCTTACATGAAAACATGGAAATCGGTATGTATTATTTTTTAAATAATTTTGGAACAAGAAATTTAAAAACAAAGTTTAAAATGTAACATTATGAGAGAATAACATGACTGATAGGACTGTGTAAAGATATATTTTTAATGTATAAAATGATTTTCCTTAGAAATTGTGGAAATCATATTATTTCTTCATAAAACATCTTCTTTGAGGCTTTTTTTGGTTTCTTACATGTTACAACTTATATCTAAGATTTCAATATCTTAACCAAGAATAATGTTTTATATTTGAGCCAGTAATATTATACTTAAGAAATTCTTTCATACTTTCATTTCATTTGCCTGACAACACATTCTTATTTATTAATAAATTCATTGAATATTATTATTCTAATATCACATCACATCTTATGGCTTGAAATTTCTTTATTTTTAAGCCAACTATTTGAAAAATTAACAGATGGCATGTTTCCAACTAAAAAAAAAAAATCATTTTTTCCCTTTGCTTTTAACAAAGACCCACCCATAGTGAGAATGCTCTTAACAAGTAAGCTATGCTTTGCAGCTAGCCTTCAATTCCCTGTTATTGTTTTACCTCTGTCAAGTTCTTAAGCATTTCTCAAAGCAGTGCGCAGTCTACCCCACACCAGGTACCATGTGGAGAGGGGCAGTTAGACAGTGAGTGTAAGTTGCCATCTGTACACCACACATAAACTATGGTAAACAAGATCATGAACTGTGGATGCAAACTGGCTGAGTTTGAATCCTGGCTCTAGTACCATGATCACACTTGGTTATGTGACTCAAGCTAAATAACCACTCTTTGCCTCCATTTTTATTTCTGTAATGAAGATAATAACAATCCCTACTTTATAAGGTTGTGAGGACTAAATAAGCTAAAAATAAGTCAAACGCTGAGGTATCACCCGTTACATAGTAAGCATGGTTAATTTTTATCTTTATTATGGTAACAACTGCCACAATATAACTTACTCTTCCAAAATTTAAGAGCATATGTGAAATATGTGATTTTTAGAAATGCCATGTGTTAATTTTAAAATTACTTAGAGACTCAAAACAAACTTTAAAACTATAAAATATAATTTAATCAGCTAACCAGGCATTTTGATGCCCAAGGCAATCTCAGCTTGTTTGTTGTCTTGGCATCTTGTTTTAAAAATTGAGGTATAATTGAAAAAATAAATAAATAAAAATAAAAAAATAAAAATTGAGGTATAATTGGAACATAGCATTGTGTGAGTTTAAAGTGTACAACATGCTGATTTGATGCAGTGTTATGACTGCATCACTTTAGCAAGCACCTCTGTCGTGTCACAGAATCATCATTTATTTTTTGTGGTGGGAA
Organism: Odocoileus virginianus; assembly: GCF_023699985.2. Taxonomy (NCBI): domain Eukaryota; kingdom Metazoa; phylum Chordata; class Mammalia; order Artiodactyla; family Cervidae; genus Odocoileus; species Odocoileus virginianus. The sequence goes on along the minus strand of NC_069674.1, from coordinate 62,289,224 downwards.
CAACTACGATCTAGTCTCTTGGCAACTTTGAAGTTTATAACGCAGTATTGTTGACTCTAATCACTGTGCTGTCTGTGTGCGTCCAGAACTTATGTACCGGTTGCAAGTTTATCCCCTTAAACAACATATCCCCAATTCCCTCACCCCCAAGGCCTTGGAAACTACTATTCTAGTTGGTTATCATGAATTTGACTTTTTAGATCCCATATATAAGTGATACCATGCAGTATTTCACTTCTCTCACTTAGCCTAACACCCTCGAGTTCTGTTCATGTTGTCACAAATGGCAGGATTTCCTTCTTTGTTGTGACTGAGTATTATTCTGTTACATATATACAATATGTCTTCCTTATCCATTTATCTGTAAATAGAAACTCAAGTGTTTCAGTATCTTGGCTGTTGTGAATAATAGCCAAGTGGAATTTATAGTGAATAAGATACAGTGAACATGGAAGTGCAGATATCTTTTTGATATCCTGTTTTCACTTCCTTTGGAGACATGCCAAGAAGTGGAGCTTCTGGATCACATGGCAGTTCTACTTTTAATTTTTTGAGGTGACTCCATAATGGTTTCCATGGTGGCTATACCAGTTTACATTCCAAACAACAGTGCACAAGTATTTCCTTTTTCCCTCATCTCCCCAAATATTTCTCATGTCTTCCTGATGATAGCCATTCTAACAGATGTGAGGTGATATTTCATTGTGGTTTTGATTTGCATTTCCCTTGATGATTAGAGATGAACAACTTTTCAAGTACCTGTTGGCTATTTGAATGTCTTCTTGGGAAAAAATGTCTATTCAGCTATTCTGTATCCTGACATAATTTAAGTAGCTTATCTTTTACTCTCAAAAATAATTCAGTTTGGATGATAAATGTTATGATTACTCTTTATTAAGAGAACAGAACTGTGTAACTTGGAAAGACATGGTTAAAGTTAGAACTTAGGCCTATTTTTTAATTTAATGTTACCTGATAAATTGAAATAAAATGTTTCACTTAGACTTATAAAACATCTATTGGCAATTGATAATTCATTCCTTAGTTCATTTAAAAAATATTATGTAGTGCCTATTTCGAGGGTACAACATTGAGCATGACAGAAAAGTTCCCTTCCCAAGGAATTTACTTTTTTGTGAAGAACATAGATAATTAACAAGTAAACAAGTATGTATCTAGAATAATGACACAGAGTAGGCATGAATAAATACTTAATTCTTTTTTTAATTTTTATTTTATATTGGAGTATAGTTGATTTACAATGTTATATAAGTTTCAGGTGTATAGCAAAGTGATTTGTAACAGTTGTTCATATTATATACATGTATCTATTCTTTTTCAGATTCTTTTCCCATATAGATTATTACAGAATATGAGTAGAGTTCCCTGTGCTATACAGTAGGTCCTTGTTGGTTATCTATCTTATATATAGCAGTGTGTTAATTATCTATTTGATATATAGTGATGTGTATGTGTAAATCCCAACATCCAAATTTATCCCTCCCCTTGACTTTTACCCTTTCACAACCATAAGTTCCACCCCCTCCCCACCCCCGAAGTCTGTAAGTCTGTTTCTGTTTTGTAAATGCATTCACTTTAGAATCCATATATAAGCAATATCATATGATATTTGTCTTTTTTGGTCTGACTTATTTCACTTAGTAAGATAATCTCTAGATCAATCCCTGTTGCTGCAAATGGCATTATTTCATTCTTTTTGTGGCTGGGTAATATTCCATTGCATATAAGTACCACATCTTTATCCATTCATTTGTCGGTGGACATTTAGGTTTCTTCCCTGTCTTGCCTACTGTAAATAATGCTGCAATGAACATTTGGGTGCATGTATCTTTTCAAAGTATGATTTTCTCTGGATATATGCCCAAGAGTAGAACTGCTGGATCATGTGGTAGTTTTGTTTTTAGTTTTTTAAGGTACCCTCATACCGTTCTCCATAGTGGTTGTACCAATTTACATTCCCAACAGTATAGGGTTCCCTTTTCTTTTCACCCTCTCCAACATTTATTGTTTGTAGATTTTTTTGATGATGGCCATTCTGATTCTGAGTGATATGAGGAGATACCTCACTGTAGTTTTGATTTTTGTTTCTCTTATAATTAGTGATGTTGAACATCTTTTCATGTGCTTTTCATGTGAGTATATATACATATACTCAATATACATGAGTTTATTGTATAAATATACGTGAGTATAATATACATGAGTTTGTATATTTTGTAAATTAATCCCTTGTCCATCACACCGTTTGCAAATATTTTCTCCCATTCTGTGGCTAATCTTTTTGTTCTGTTTATGCCTTCCTTTGCCATAGAAAAGCTTTTAAGTTTAACCAGGTACCATTTGTTTTCTGTTTGTCTTTATGTTTATTAAGGGTAAAGGATAAATCTAGGAAGTGGATTGAAAAAGATACTGCTGCAATTTATGTCAGAGTGTTCTCTGCTTATGCTTTCTTCTAAGAGTTTTTACAGTGCCCAGTCATATTTAGGTGTTCCATGCATTTTGAACTTATTTTTATGTATGATGCTAGGATGTTCTAACCTCATCTTACATGTCATTCCTGCCGCTGCCACAGCTGCTGCCCCTCCTCCTCCCTGCGTGGCCAAGCAGGATGTTTCCATGTGGCCCCTAATTCTTTTTTAAGTAAACAGGATAAGGTTGATTCTGATAAATAGTCAGAAGAAAATTAAATTATAGGAGAGAATATCTGGATGTTATTCAAAGAGCAGGACTGTCCAAAAGTGGCTTGATGTTCATTCTAGATTGCCGAATGGGGGTAAGATAGTTATGACCAGCCCCATCCCACCCCTTGGTTCTTCTGAGCTCAGTGTCACAAGAAATCAGTCTTTGCCACGTGGGTCCCAGAGTCTCCATGTGCTATTACCTGAAGTTCATAGACATTTCCCATTTTTATAACTTTGGCTCCTCAAATCCATATTCCTTTGTGTGTAGGCAGTCTGATGTCCTTCATTAATAAGGTCACTCTAGTGTCTGACTATTTAAAAGGAGAGAAGTGAGGGGATGAGATTTCTCCATTATAATATAGACCCAAATTACATACTTGGCGTTGATTTTTGGTCTAACTCTTGTTCTTTCTCTGTCTCCCTCTCTCTCCATTTTTCTCTCTATATAATGAAAGTATCATGTGTATCCTTGCCTTCTCTCTTGATGAAACTGACTTTGAGTCTTTTGTATTTCACTTGAAAGCTAATAGGAAATCATTGATGAATTTAAAGTCAGGAAATAACATGATCTGATTTGAAGTAAGATTATTCTGATGGTTATGTAAATAATGGTTTGAAGAGGTACCAGAATGAATGCAGAAAGGGTCAGTTAGGAAGTTACTCCCATTGTCTAAAAGAGATGGTATGGCTTGGAAGGGATGATGGTGGCAGAAACTGGAAGAAATGGAACATATGTATTGGCAAGATGACACATATTTGGCAAGACTTGTAGAAGAATCATATGTCAGAGGTGGAAAGAGAGGAAGAGTCAAAAATAACTTAAGAGGGTTTTTTTTCTTTTCCCCCCTTCTTTGAGCCAGTGGATGGTGGTTTGGAACTCTAATTCCCTTTCAGGAAGATCTTAATCTGGGAGGGGAGGATGGTCACTACACCTTACTCTAGTTCACCATTCAGCACTAATAATCATCCCATAAAACATTCAGGGAAAAGCTTTCTTTGTGGCTTTGGTGTCAAGGAAATTGATTTTAGAGAATTTGAAATGTGGGTACCTCGTCCCTCAGATTAGGATCACAAAGTGCCTACCTGGTCATTAGGATCCTTTTCAATAGAGACTCAGAGGTGACTTACAAAGAAGGGACATGGATTTCAATCAGGGTTTCTATTTATTTCAATATTCCTTTAGTCCCTATTTATTTAATTTTAGCTTTTTAAAGTTCAATTTTCACAACACTAAGCCTAATTTTTAATGCTTTTTTTGTTCTTTAAGTTCTTAGATATTTAACCTACAATTCATGTGCAATCTAAAGTGACTCAGCTATGGGAAAAAAAAAGGCTCTGAATGGAAGAGACACTTGGGTCTCAACTTTTTGAGAGTTTACCTTATTTAAAGCAACTCGAGTTGACCCTTGAACAGTGCAGGGGTTAGGGGCACCAACTATTTGTACAGTTGAAAATTCACATATAACCTTCCAGTTAGCCCTCTCTATCTGTGGTTTGACATCTACAGACACAACCAACCGTGGTTATGTAGTACTGTTGCTATTGTTGAGGTACTCAGTCATGTCCAACTCTTTGTGACATGCATGCCAGGCTTCCCTGTACTTCACCATCTCCTGTAGCTTGCTCAAACTCATGTCCATTGAGTCAGTGATGCCATCCAACCATCTCGTCTTCTGTCATCCCCTTCTGCCTTCAGTCTTTCCCAGCATCAGGGTCTTTTCTAATGAATCAACTCTTTGAATCAGGCGCCAAAGTATAATCCGCATATAAGTAGCTGGGCACAGTGTTGTTCAAGGGTCATTTGTACTTATATATATATATAAAATTTTCCTAAAGAAAATTTATCATGATAATTACCTAGATTTAAGATTATACTCTTAAAAATATAGGTACTAGTAAACAGAATAATTTTACAACTTTAAAATATGATACAATATTGACAAAAACATGTTGAAGTAGCCAAAGAGGAAAAGAGAAAATTAACATGGTTAATGAAACCCTATAATTTTTCACCAAATTTTTCTTTACATTGCACCAAATTTGGTAGTATTAAATGTGACATTTCAGCTACCATTTTTTGTTTCCTCAAGGATAAGAAACAATATAGCACTTTTTCTCTTCAGTAGTAGACAATATAGTGTTGTTATGGCAACCAAAGTTGCAAAACATTTTAAGAGAAGGGTGGTTCTTCAGAAGTTACTCTAACTTGGTAATCATGTATAAACAATGCCTTTTGTTTAAAATTCACTCATTGGTACATGATTATAATTGTTCCCAGAATGTTTCAAAAGATTTCTAGAAGAATTACTTCCTCAAAGCCTTTTAAAAATTAAGAGACCAACTATTTATTACTTTTTAAGAAAATTACCTCCAGCATTGCACTGGATCTGGTACATTTATGCATATCTAGAAACTTATATTGACAGAAATATCCATCCCTTATAGCTAGTCAGGAATCTATAAATTATTTATCAGCTATACGTATATGTATTAAGTGGAATCTTACTGTGGATGGACAGGTATCAGTATTTTAGGTGACTCTCTCTGACTGCTTGAAATCACTAATATATGATATAATTTTGATGTATAAAATTCAATGATTATGTAATACATTGTGTGTGTACTGTATATTAATATTCATCAGTAAGTCCCATTCTATTTCTCAAGGCAATATTCTAGTCATAATTCTTATATTTCTTTAATATATATGAAGCATTGCTAACTTCAAAGTAGTCAATATTACTGTATTACTTAGAATCTCGATAGAAATATTTATACTTATTGACTATTTTAGTAGCAATATACAACTGAAAGACGTCAAAGACTAATATAGTAAGTAGTTCTCAGCTATGTGGATGAATCTTTTCTAAGCACAAGTTGCAGGTCTACATTCCTGTATATTTTGATTCGGTAGGCTTGAGGTGGGCCTCTGATTATCTATATTTTTAAAGTTCCATATATGATTCTGGGTGGCATCATCACTCTTTAAGTTCCTTCAGACTAACGTATAAGAAAAGAGGCATCCTTTTAAGTATTATGAACATTGCTGAGCCTTCAGAACATGTAAGCACATTCTCAACATTGTACTAAACCTTTATTATTTATAAATTTGTAATTTAATAACAATTAAATAATTTATTATTTCTAATTCCTTGAAATAAACCTGGAAAAGTCACTGTTTTTCACTTGTTAGGATTTATCAGTAATGACTGGCTGGAACAATGCTCTGGGATCAGAGAGCAGATCAGTGCCCAGTGAGGCCTGTAGCATTGCTCTTTGGTCTTGCATAGTATACCCTAACTTGCTTTTAACTGAACTAAATGTTTTCAGGTTTTAAGAGTTATAGTTAAACCATCCAGTTTCTAGCTTCTCATGGAGAAGCAGACGTTCTGGCAGCATAGGGCCTGCTCATCCTCAGACTGAACCGTGCTCTCCTTTCTGAGGTACCCGGGCTCTGGAGGTTGCCGCAGCCTCCACTCAAACTGTGTGGGCTGGGAGGAACTTGCATGCATCCCTGTCTGCCAGGGCAAGCTCCATGGGCATGTGGCCCTGCAGTTGCACTGGACTTTGCAAACGAGGTAGCCAGACTTGTGCCCGGTCAGACCCATGACCTACCCATCTCCTGAGCATACAAGTTGTGCGCACCACCACCAGCCTTGCCTTTTTCTACTAGAGAACTCTTCTACCTCTGTTAGGATACAAGGTGTGTATTTTCCTCCCAGAAGTCTTACAAGAACTACCAGACTAATTTCAGTGCCCATCTTCTGGGCTCCCATAGCACTCTATTTTTGAAATGTAATAAAACAGTATATTGAAAATATTTGTGTATTTTTCCCACAAAAATGAAAAAGAGGGCAGCGGTGTTGCATGTGTGAGCTGTGAGTTGGCAGAGGAAAGGTTAGTCACAGTGGTAAGGAGCCCAAAAGAGCAGGGAAGTATCATCCATTTATGTGTATATGCACAGAGATGTACTGAGTTCTCACTCTGGGCTACATCATACCTGTGGTATTTTGATGAATATCACAGCAGTGATAATGGCAAAGTCATTGCCCTCAGGGAATGTGCATGTTAAGATTCCTAACATAATTGGTATTAACAATTATTGAACTGAATTCATGAAATCAAAAATACAATTTCCAAGGGATTCTAATAGTTAATTGTTCTGTTTTGTTTTGTTTTTCCCTCCTGCAATTTACTTCAGGCTCAGGATAGAAAATAATTTCCTAACTAAAGATTAAAGGTCAACAAAATATTTGTCAGTAGATGGGATATGAATATATCATAACCAAAGAGTTAGTGCTTTAGGAATGAGGATAGATACAGAGTAGAGAAGAAAGCAAGATGAGTGTGTATATGGCTACAGCTTACTTACATGAATTCTCTCAATATCCCTCAACAATATCAATGACAGCAACAAGGAATAAACATGAGAAGAAAGCTTAACAGTTAAAGGCAGGATACAAGATGAGTCAAAGAATGGTGAAAGTCTTCACAGGCTCTTCAGGAAATACATGTTGAGCTCCTCTCAGTTAAAATCACTATTGACAGTCAATAGCATTGTTCACTTATAGAAGAATTATAACAGGAAGCTTAATTTTTTGCTTCATTTTGTTTGCAAAGAAATGAGAGGGGGATAAAGGAATGAAGGGGAAATGGGATGAGCAGATTTAAATGTTTAAATAGAGCCAATTTTAATTTTTAGAGTTATCCCTCCATGAGATACCCACTGAAACACTTCAGGGATTAATTAATACTTTATGAGGGGGTGAGATATGGTCTTTTTTATTTTTTTCAACTCTTGCCAACTTAGCAACATGGAACCAGTGGGAGTCACTTGAGAGTGGTCTTAGTTCTCAACTACAATGTTAGTTTCAGAGTTTTTCTTCCTGGATGCTGACAGACTAGGGGCACATAGTTTGGAGTGCTTCATTTTTAGACAAAATATTGCATTTGCAAAGAGATGCTCTAGTTATATCTGTTATTTTTAAACTCTGTGAAATAAGCAAGTGTGAAGCTTACATTTTAGCTTGTGTTGTTTTTTTTTTTTTAATAATTCCTACTCGATAGAAGTATAGAAAACAGAAGAAAGCATGGAAAATAGCATGTTTATTAATTGTATTCTGTTCTCCTTCTGTAATACCTACTTGCATTTTGGTTTATGTTTTTCCAAACTTTAATGGCATAAGTTTTTTTTTTTCTCATTTATTTTTATTAGTTGGAGGCTAATTACTTCACAACATTTCAGTGGGTTTTGTCATACATTGACATGAATCAGCCATGGAGTTACATGTATAAGTTTTAAAATAGTTCTTGCTAATATATATTCTTCTGTTTCAGCAACTTATGGTTCACAAAGTTGCATTTTTTAAAAACGTAGGATAATTTACTTAACCATTCTCTTCTTGAGAGCATTAGACTAGTATGAATTAATCATAAGTGTAACTAATTCTGTGATATATATGCATATATATAACATATGCCTGTATATCATATATATACATCCTTCTCTCTGTAATGTTTGTGTGCACCTCAGAATATTCTGGGGGATAGATTCAAAGGACTATAAGTTTCTTCATGTCTTGACTCAGTTTTCTCAGTTGTCCTTCAGAAAAGTGATATCAGTTTATATTCCACACTGAAGAGTAGGACTTATATCTGTATACTCAAACCAGCACCAAAGGCAGTCATTCTTTTTCTTTGGTACCAAACAAGGGGGTCTTTTTTTTGTTAAAAGAAAGAAGAGTTTTCATGGTTTGCATTTTTATTTTAATTATTACTTATTTCACTTAATTACTAATTACTGTATTCATTTTTGAATTTCCTATTTATACTCATCTGTTTTCTGTTGTAGTATTTCTTTCTTTCTTTTTTTTTTTGATTATTGGTCTAATTAAAATTGTTTTTGATCCTTGACTTTATCTTGGCAAATTACATTTTTTCTAGGAAAATGTTAATTTTACTGAGGTTTTCAAATTTATGCATGATGTTCACTTTTTCAATTCAAAGAGTTTCTTCCAAGTCTATAGTTTTATTTCTCATCTCATTTAGGATTTAGTGCCTTCAGCTAATTTAGTATATATTTAATGAGGAATTCTTTTTGTTTCAAGTTGCAAATTGTTTCAAACTGGCTTAAGCAAAAGTGGCAATTGATTGATTTTCATTGCTAAAAATTCAGTTATATCTCTGGAGAAGGCAATGGCACCCCACTCCAGTACTCTTGCCTGGAAAATCTCATGGACAGAGGAGCCTGGTAGGCTGCGGTCCATGGGGTCGCTAAGAGTCGGACACGACTGAGCGACTTTACTTTCACTTTTCACTTTCATGCATTGGAGAAGGAAATGGCAACCCACTCCAGTGTTCTTGCCTGGAGAATCCCAGGGACGGGGGAGCCTGGTGGGCTGCCATCTATGGGGTCGCACAGAGTCAGACACGACTGAAGTGACTTAGAAGCAGCAGTTATATCTCATGTTAGGCATTACGGAATATTGAAGCTCAATACATGTTACCAAAAAAAACTGGAAAAGTTTTGTGTCCTTTCCTATCCACTGCCTCTGTGTGACTAGACTCGAACAGGTTCTTTCTTATGTTACAATATGGAGGTCAGTATGTCCCAAGAGGGCTTCCCAGGTGTGCAGTGGTACAGAATCCACCTGTCAATGAAGGAGATGCAAGGGACAGGAGTTAGATCCCTGGGAAGAACACCCTGGAGTAGGAAATGGCAACTCACTCTAGTATTCTTGCCTGAAAAATTCCATGTACAGAGGAGCCTAGCGGGCTATGGATCACGGGGTCACAAAGAGTCAGGCACGACTGAGTGACTGGGCATACACAGCAGTTATACACATCTCCCAAGAACAGATACTTCCAGCTCCAAATAAAGCATACAACAGCAAGAGCTTTGGCTTAAACAAATATCCTGAGTGCTTCTCTTAGGACTAACGTTGGTCTTGTGACTATATAATATCCGAGTTACTTTAGGCAAGCTCATTGGCTTGGATCTAAGTTACCTGCTCCTTCTTTAGGGTTGGATAGTAGCTGTTGAATTGCTGGTAGGGGAGGGTATCTTGCTAAGTGAAAATCAGGGCTAATGATAGGAAGAGGTAAAAGACAAATAGTCACAATAACACTGTCCCTCTCTGTGTGTACTTCTCTATAACCTGGATTCATGGTTTGTCTGTATTACTGGTTTTTCAAAAAATGAGTGCCTGGATTTACTTGAAAAACTTACCATTTTCTAAAGCATGAATTTCTACCTTGAAAAAAATCTTTTTCAACTGCTCTCTTTAGTTTTATTTTATTAGTGCCTAACTAACCTCTTGACTTGAATGCTAGAAGTTTCTTAATTACTTATGTATAAATTTTTGTGTCAAGGTAAAACCAATTGGGCAAAACCATTGAAAGTTGATCAAGAGTATCCTTACAGAATGAGTTCCAGCCTGTATAAATCTCAGCATCTTATTGACTGCAACTCAGCTTCTGGCTGAACAATTTTCAGTTGTCATATGGCACCACACTACCAATGGTGAGAGGTCTCATCATATTCAAATAGAAGAATGTCAGTCCCCAATGAACCATGCACAAGGAAGCAGCCTCCTAAGGGAGTCATTTTGGAACCACTCTAAAAGTATGATGATTTATAATCATGAGTTGAGGGTCTTTTGCGGTACAGCATGAAATAGGTTACAAAGTGAGACTAATGGGTATAATAAACATGTATCAAGTTTCTCCATTGAAATAAGGACAGACCACCATGAGTCTAATGCAAATTATTTATGTAGACATACATTAAGCTATTTAATGTTCAGTTTCTAAGCTAGAGTTCCATACCACTATATCTGCCGTGTTTGTGATGGCACTTTTTTAACTTATATGGGCTAACCGCTCCCTTACTACTCCTTAGAAAATAATAAATTGCTTAATATTTAGAGTAGCCACCCTTGGCTAGGGTGAGACACAATGCACTGAAGCAGTTCATAATTCTTTTGCTGAGGCATTTAATTTAACAATAACGATGCCCTGCGTGTCCAAGACAACCTATTTTTTTCACAGAATTAACAGCCCAAAAGGTCTTACAGGCATATGCTTCCTAAAGAACCCTGACATATTTCTCACTGAATATTTTTGAGCATTTTCTTTAAATTATGCTCCCACCCATCACCAGATCCTGTTGTCCTTCTGTACCCCACAAGCCTTTATAACCACATTTCAATCTTCTGAATAAAATGAGTATAATCTTATAGCAACGTCTGTTAGATATTACATTTAAGAAGTAAGCCACTTGGGGCACAGCTGGCATTGCCTGAGTAAATGAGGAAGACCCAAGATGAAAAACCTTTCACTTTCCAACACAGCCTGGCTAGTGGACAACCAAGGTTAATTTACAAAACAGCATGATAGTTGACCCTGATGTTTCTTCAACGCATTAATCTTGTGTTTCAGCGTCTAATGGTAGACCTCACCTCATCCACCTTATGAAGCACTCTATATAAAACAAGAACAGGGTGAGATTTATAAACTGTATTCAGATAAAACTTTCTGCAGAGTATATTGGTTATGAATACAGCTGGTAGAACCAAATGTCTTTCCTATGTTGAAGCCCTAAGTGACTCTGTGACCTTGGGTGGTTGCTTCATCTCTCCCTGCCTCAGTTTCCACATCCATGAAATTGGAATAATAATAAAACCTACATCATAAGCTTAAGATAATTAAATGAGTTAATATATCTAGAGTCTTTATAACAGTGTCTGCTCTAGAGAAGGGGCTGCTCTTTTGCATTTCCTTTTAGTGAGGCTGCAATACGTTTCCTCTACCTTTGTCTAATGTTCTAAGCCCCTAGACAGTTATTATATATAATATCTGCATATTTAAAACAAAGGACTTGAAAGGGCATTCACATTCTGTGACTTGGGCTGCTCCTCAGCCTGTGTAGGAGGCCGCCAGAGGTGGGAGCTTCAGGAATTCAGTGCCTGATTGCCCTTGCAGTTCACATCTTCTCTAGCCAGAGAAAGGGACCCGATGAAAACAATAGGCAAGAGCCAAGAGCATGCAGGAAGTCCTGAGGCACATCCTGCTCCAAGTCACGCTTACTGTGCAGTCCTGTCCTCTCCTGATTTCTCAGGCCTTAGACCCCAGATCTCTGCTGCCTTATCCTCTCAGCATCCATCCCTGACCCTGCTACCTGGCTTCAGGGTAGCAGAACCGATCAGCCTAAGCTTACTCTTTTCTTGCCCCTAACATTTGACAGCATTTTGTCTGTGTAGCCCTCATAAGGCATGCAGCGTAATCACAGACATGAAGTTCTTCAGGCAAAACCCTGAGAGCAGGAAGACTGTTAGTCTTCCAAAAACATGCAGAGAGAATGCCTCAGAGAATGCACCTGCTCTCTCTGCCAAAAGCAGAGAGAGAGCTATAAAAAAACCTTTTTAAAACTCAAGTTCAGGCTTAACTCAGATTAGAAGCAGAGGAGAGGCTGAGGGATTAAGATTTTTGCCCAGGGCCACACAGGTAACAAGTCTTCTATAAATGCTAGTTGTAGTTTGATGATGATGACGACAATGGCTAGAGTAGAGTAGCCATTTACAAGGACATAAAAGCAAAAGAACAGGACATAAAAGAATCAGAATTTTTCAAGGGCATCAAAGAAATCAATTCTCCTTAAGAATAGCATCAAAAAAGTTAAAGGGGATGAGACTAGTACAGCAAAATTGCATACATTTTCTTAGATAAAAAGTAAAAATACTCACTGCCTAGGCCTTCCCTTAGACTTTCAGATGCATCTGCATCTTGAGCCTCAGTAATATGCTTGCTCCTTGACTTGTGGGATTCTTCCAGATGGCAACTAACTCGTGGTTCCAAACTCACTTGGCTTGGAATCTTGGCTCACACTTTTTGTCTTATTCCATTTGGACTTGTTAACAAGGATCCAGACTGTCTACTTCATGAATAGCTTACGAAGCACAAGACATCCTAACACTGGAAATTGTCCTCAGTATTGCCTCTCTCATCCCTAAATAGGACCTTAGAATTCCCACCAGAAGAGATCTAATAAAGATGGCCCTAGGAAAAGAATGTAGATTTTCAGCACTGCCAGTATGTACAACCAACGAAGGATAACCAGTATCTGGACAATTTATAAGGTTGACAAATCCATTTTTTGCTCAGAGACTATGCTTCAGGAACAAGGAACTCATTTATCCTCAATCTCCAGGAGAGTTGAGTATTTGTATTAGAGTCTTATCGTCCAGTATGGACACTTGTTTGAGTTCAGTCATCCTAATCCAATCTTTTTGCTGCTTTTAAAGTGTTCAAAAGGGTAGCTAATTTTATCAAAACATGGGATTATAAAGTAGGGGAAACAAAAAAACAGAATCTTTTACTTAATGCTGCCAAAAAAGAATTTTCAGTCTATGAGATACTGTGCATTATATATATGAAGAGCTTCATGAATCTATTGTTCCCCTCTATTGATGTGGTTTACCTGGTTGATATTTACAAAGTCAAAATGAAGATCATCTAAAAAGTGAACATCATGACTTCTGACTATTTTACTATAGTAATACTTCCCTACCCTAAGTTCTCATGATATCATAAATTATTTCCTTAATAGTTTTTATAGAAATTCATTAATTGCTTTTATTTCTTAACAGATTCACTGTATCTCATGCTTTGTAATTGTGCTTAGAACAGAGACTTTTTCTTGCTCAGTGCTAAATTTTCAGATTCAAAATACAGAGCTGAGTACATAATAAGTGCTATGTTAGCATTGCTAAATTAATCTAGTCCACTTCCTTCATATGGAGAAGGAAATGGCTACTCACTCCAGTATTCTTGCCTGGAGAACTTCATGGATAAATGAGCCTGGCAAGCTACAGTTCATGGGGTCTCAAAGAGTCAGACGTGACCAAATAACTAACCATTTAATTCCTTCATGTTGCATTTACAGAGGAGGAAGTGAGATTCAGTGAAATTATCTGATATATTAGAGATCTTTTTTTCAGTGACAAAATCCAGAATTTTGAGCACTAGTCTCCTGGCTCTTAGGAGGTATTGTTTTCCTTCTTGGAGACCCACTCCAGTACTCTTGCCTAGAGAATCCTGTGGACAGAGGAGCCTGGTGGGCTGCTGTCCATAGGGTCACATAGAGTCGTACACAACTGAAGCAACTTAGCATGCATGCATGCATGTGTTGGAGAAGGCAATGGCACCCCATCCAGTACTCTTGCCTGGAAAATCCCATGGACAGAGGAGCCTGGTAGGCTGCAGTCCATGGTGTCGCTAGGTGTCAGACACAACTGAGTGACTTTACTTTCACTTTTCACTTTCATGCATTGGAGAAGGAAATGGCAACCCACTCCAGTGTTCTTGCCAGGAGAATCCCAGGGATGGGGAAGCCTGGTGGGCTGCCGTCTATGGGGTCGCACAGAGTCGGACACAACTGAAGCGACATAGCAGCAGCAGCATTTTCCTTCTATCACAAATTCTCTCTCTTAATATGTTGTTTTTAATGTGGTTCTCAGCCCTCAGAAGATAGTAGAATCACCATGGGAGATTTATAAAACCCTAGCACTCAAACCACACTCCTCAGTTACTAAGAATCAGTATGTTTGAAGTTCTCTGAAAGATTCTAAAGTGCATCAAGATTAAAAACGCATGTGTGTGTTCGTGACCATTCTGTGTGTGCGTGCACAAGCAGGTGTGAAAGGGCAGACCCAGAGTTTAAATTTCATTCAGGAACCAATCAAGAAGTAAAGCCATGTTTGGTTTTTTTTTTTTTTTTTAATTGAAATGCAGTTGTGTATTCTATTATATAAGTTACAGGTATACAATATAGTGAGTCACAATTGTTAGAGGTTATATTCCATTTATAATTATTATAAAACATATATAGTTATTATAAAGCATTTGCTATATTCCCCATGTTATACAATATATCTTTGTAGCTTATTTTATATCTGCTACTGCGTACCTCTTTTGAGAAGACTCCTCATGCAGCTATATGGGGTAGTTTGGGTGGTGGTCAAATGACAGCAAAGCAACCTATTACTGATGCAGCAAGAAGCACATGAACTCAGGTGGTAACAGTCTAAGTACAAAAGAGGAAATGGGAAATGTATGTGAGACACATTGCTGAAACAGAGCTATGCGATTTGGCAACTGATTGAATGTGAATGCTACAGGGGAGAAAAATTTCAGAGAGCCTTGACAATTGTGCCTAGCCTGATTCCAGAAATAATTTGTTACCCACATGTGGTAAATTAATACTTTGAGTGACAGTATACCAATTTGCAAATTACTTCTTTCAGGGCATTAATGACTGAAGAGCATAATCACCATGGCATTATTTTTATTGGCATTAGCATTAATACATATTTCATGAGCAACCAAAAATTACAGTGCCTATACTTAGAAGAATAGGTGTTCCTCCAAAATATGAAATACAGACCTCAGGCTATCACCACTGCCAAAAATTCTGTAAATATTTATAAACAAAATAACAGCTCATTGGAGTAGAAGATTAATTGAGATGAGTTGCAATTATGCTTAATGTTAAGTAGTTTTGTTTATGTCATTATAAATTGGAGGGCTTGAAGAATTGAGCAGCATGAATTCCAGCCACAGTTAACTGTAACATTGAGTTTCATAAAGTCTCTATATTTCAGTTGCCTGATGTAAACTGCAGAAAATAATATTTTTCTACCTGACAGCAACAGTTTGAGTCAGATTTTCCCCATTGGTGTAGGTCTTCAAGGTAAAGAAAGAAGAATATATGAATGGAAAGTGAAATAATATGGAAAAGACACTGGAAAGGGAATTTTGTGTTTTGTAACTCAGTCTCTTTATTTCAAATAATTCAAGAATTATATAAATAAATTAGACAGATATGAAAAAAAGCATACTAAATTTCTAGAAAGATGAGACAATAGCCTGGATCTGAAAATGAAAGATGAGTCTGAATTGTTCTTGAGCCTTTCTTCATCCACTGATGGTATGATTTCAGAACCTGAATACATGATACCAATTCAGGGCCTTCCTAAAATATTAAAAATGTTTTTTCTTTGATTTAAGTGGTTTTTGTTGCCATTTTCAAATTTCAGGAGACAGACTTTCATTTTATAGGAAAATTGAGGAGAATTTGCAAGAGAAGTCTTCTGTTCTATACAAATGCCAAGGATGTAATAAAGAAGGTACTTTATTTTGTGGCATTTTTGCAGATTCCTTTTCACCATGCCTGCGTAAGCATGTCAGTAAAATAAATTAATTATTTTAGTAGGATTGAATTGATGAAGTGTAGCAATAAAGACTGCCAGGTAGAGGGATAATTCAGTCTTTTATTTTAAGCCACTCAAAAGCTGCAACACCAGAGGGAAACAGTCACACCATCAGCAAACCCATAGAAAATGCTTTCACACCATTGGGAAAGGCTCTGCCAAATTTCTCAAGAAATTGTGAAGTGAACCAGACAAAATAAGCCAAGTCATCAAACATTAACAAGACAGGTGTGAGTGGCTGGTAAGCACCATTCTCCTGACACATGTCATTTAGACAAGCAGGCCAGAGGATTATATAAAATGCAAATGCTAAAATCCAGCATTGAGATGACTGCCTCAGTAAGTTTACTTTGAGAGAAACAAGATTTAAAATAGAATTCTTCAGAACATGGTTCTGAGTTCCGGTAAATATGGCAAAGTTACTTAATAGAAAAAGTAGTTAACAGAAGATACTCTGTTTAGAGGAAAGAAATAATTCAAGAAATATTTATTGAATCTCTACTATGTGCTAGGCCCTTCAGATGGGTGGGAGGAGGGATGTGGTGTTACAGTCTGGAGAAAGAAAAACAGACAATAAGCATAGTAAATTATGTTAGAAGTGAATATACAATAATAATAATAAAAGTATGGTTCTGAAGTATTTGTTTGACTCAAAGAGGATACAGACAGAATAGTCAGGGTAAGATTCATTGAAATCTACACGAAGACTTAAAATCTGAGAGCATTAGCCAAGTGATAAGGGGGGTAGATGTGTTCCAGACAGAAGGAATAGCTAGAGTCAGAATCCTGAGCTGTGAGTGGGCATGGCATGTTGTAGGACAGGAAGGAACCTAGAGACTGGAAAAGCAAAAACCAGTGGCTATTGTAGGGAACCAATGGATCCGAAAGCAAATGAGTGTGCGTAAATCACATAATCAAGTTGAGCCTGGAGGACAGGGTTTCACTTCAGTGTTTCACAGAAAAGTGCTGTGATTGGCTCAGAGACTTCAGAACTTTCATGTTGACAATGGGCTTCCCTGCTGTCTCAGATGGTAAAGAATCAGCCTGCAATGTGGGAGACCTGGGTTCGATCCCTGCATTGGGAAGATCCCCTGGAGAAAGGCAAGACAATCCACTCCAGCATTCCTGCCTGGAGAATCCCCATGGACAGAAGAGCCTGGCAGACTACAGTCCATGGGATCACAAAGAGTGGGAAATGACAGTGACTAAGCACACATACACGTTGACAATAGATGAGGAGTTGGGCAAAGTAACTTGCTGGTGGCTCTGGCGGTATAGAAAAAAAGAGCAACATCATTTTCATGAAGACATGCTCTGAGCTGCTCACCTGGAAAGTCAGAGGGCTGTGTGGCATGCTTGCTCTCATGGAGTCATTCCCATGTGCATATATAACAATATGGACTTTGGAGGGGAGAAAGGAAATTGTACTGTCCTGGAGATTTTACTGCTCTTTCTAAACATCTCCTTCAGAAAGCATATTCATTTTCTTAATTCAGGTACATTCTTCCTCTTCTAAATTCACTGTCATTTTGCTGCCACTTTCCTCTAATTGGGCTGTGATTTCTTGCCTCCAACCCTGCTAGTTTTCACTAGGTCATGTGTCTATTTCTCCAAATCAGTGTTTCTAAACTTACCTTGTCATCACCTAATTTAATTGTCTGAATCATGAATCCACAAGTCTGTCAGTTATCCTGGGTTAAAACAGGAAGTCTTTCTGATTTCTAGCTTTAGATCCCATATATATATACATATACATATATATATATATATATGTATATGTATATATGTATATAGAGGCAGTCTTTGAAAGTGTTAATGATTCCTTTAGTTCTCATATAAAATCCTCACTTCTTTTTCCTACACTCATCACCTGAGAAAAAGTACATCTCATCCCTATATTATTGTAATAGTTTCC
This sequence comes from Odocoileus virginianus, assembly GCF_023699985.2. Lineage (NCBI taxonomy): Eukaryota > Metazoa > Chordata > Mammalia > Artiodactyla > Cervidae > Odocoileus > Odocoileus virginianus. The sequence continues at coordinate 62,271,339 of NC_069674.1, read as the reverse complement.
CAAATGTTACCCCATCCATCCTCCTTGATCCTACCAAAGACTCTCATAAATGTGATTTTCACTGACATGCAGAACACTTCAGAGATCCACAATGTATATATTCTCACCTAAAGAAATTCTCATCTCACACGCTAGTAAAGTAATGCTCAAACTTCTCCAAGCCAGGCTTCAGCAACACGTGAACCATGAACTTACAGAGGTTCAAGCTGGTTTTAAAAAAGTCAGAGGAACCAGAGATCAAATTGCTAACATCTGCTGAATCATCGAAAGAGCAAGAGTTCCAGAAAAACTTCTATTTCTGCTTTTTTAACTATGCCAAAGCCTTTAACTGTGTGGATCACAATAAAATGTGGAAAATTCTGAAAGAGAAGGGAGCGAGATCACCTGACCTGCCTCTTGAGAAACCTGTATACCGGTCAGGAAGCAACAATTAGGACTGGACACGGAACAAAAGACTAGTTCCAAATAGGGAAAGGAGTACATCAAGGCTGTATGTTGTCACCATGCTTGTTTAACTTATATGCAGGGCACATCATGAGAAATGCTGGGCTGGAGGAAGCACAAGCTGGAATCAAGATTGTCAGGAGAAATATCAATAACCTCAGATATGCAGATGCCACCACCCTTATGGCAGAAAGTGAAGAAGAATTAAAGAGCCTCTTGAGGAAAGTGAAAGAGGAGAGTGAAAAAGTTGACTTAAAGCTCAACATTCAGAAAACTAAGATCATGGCATCTGGTCCCATCATTTCATGGCAAATAGATGGGGAAACAGTGGAAACGTGGCTGACTTTATTTTGGGGGGCTCCAAAATGACTGCAGATGGTAACTGCAGCCATGAAATTAAAAGATGCTTACTCCTTGGAAGGAAAGTTATCACCAACCTAGACAGCATATTAAAAAGCATATCTCTTTAGTCCATCTAGTCAAGGCTGTGGTTTTTCCAGGTGTCATGTATGGATGTGAGAGTTGAAGTGTAAAGAAAGCTGAGTGCTGAAGAATTGATGCTTTTGAACTGTGGTGTTGGAGAAGACTCTTGAGAGTCCCTTGGATTGCAACGAGATCCAACCAGTCCATCCTAAAGGAGATCAGACCTGGGTGTCCTTTGGAAGGACTGATATTGAAGCTGAAACTCCAATACTTTGGCCACGTGATGCAAAGAGCTGACTCATTTGAAAAGACCCTGATGCTGGGAAAGATTGAGGGCAGGAGGAGAAGGGGATGACAGAGGATGAGATGGTTGGATGGCATCACTGACTCGAAAGACATGGGTTTGGGTGGACTCCGGGAGTTGGTGATGGACAGGGAGGCCTGGTGTGTGCAGTTCATGGGGTTGCAAAGAATTGGACATGACTGAGCAACTGAACTGAACTGAAAGAAGTCCTTATTTATGCAAATATTATTAGAGCAAAGAAAAAATTAATTTTGATTGTGTGAAAATTAATATTGTATATCAAAAAGATATTTTGAAAGACAAACTAGGAAAAGTAAAGATTTTAAAAATGAGATTTCATGTTGCCATAATCAAGCTGGAAAAGTTGTTTTCTGTAAGGACATTCATTGTCAATGGGGTAAGAGATCAAATATGTGCAAGCTTCCTCTAAAGCAATCTGTAAATATCTATTGAGAACTTTTTTTAAAGTCCCACTGGCAGTATAATTGAAGTTCTACTAATTAATTTTCTTAGGGAGAATTTCAGGAAAAAATGTGTTTATAAATATATTTTCAAAGAAGTAGTTACAAAGAATGTCTTTTGTATCTATCCATCTTCTCTATCTTTACTGCTTTTGTTTCATAGAGGCCTTTGGCTTTATTCCCAAGATGTTCTTCTGGACTTTACGCTTGTTCCCTTCCAATGCATCCTACATTCCTGCCACTAGAATGAGTTTCTAAAACATTGTGGTCAATGGTACTTTCTGCAGTGATGGGAAAGTCCTGCATCTGGACTGTCCAATATTGTAGCAATTAGACACACATAACTGATCAGGTAAAATGTGACTAGTGCAACAGAGGAAATGGATTTTTAATTGTGTTTAGTTTTAAGTTATGAGGTAGATGTATCATCTCCCATTTTATAGATGAAATTGAGGTTTAGTTTAAGTAATTTACCCATTCATATATAACTGATAGTAGGAGAGCAGGAACTATAGGCAGGAGCAATGGATGAGATATGCATAAAGCAGCATGGATGAATCCTAAAAACTTGATCTGAGTGGAAAATACAAATATTTTATCCAATGTGCAATAATTGGATAGTAAGTACTCAGTTGTTATAATTAAAAGCTGTATGTGAAAAAACACTCAAGCCACATTTAAATTATGTGCACACATATGATGTATCAGTTCAGTTCACTTTAGTCGCTTAGTCGTGTCCGACTCTGAGAAACCATGGACCGCAGCACACCAGGCCTCCCTGTCCATCACCAACTCCCGGAGTTTATACAAACTCATCTCCATTGAGTCGGTGATGCCATCCAACCATCTCATCCTCTGTCGTCCCCTTCTCCTCCTGCCCTCAATCTTTCCCAGCATCAGGGTCTTTTCAGATGAGTCACTTCTTTGCATCACGTGACCAAAGTATTGGAGTTTCAGCTTCAACATCAGTCCTTCCAAAGAACACCCAGGTCTGATCTCCTTTAGGATCAGACCATTGACTGGTTGGATCTCGTTGCAATCCAAGGGACTCTCAAGAGTCTTCTCCAACACCACAGTTCAATAGCCATCAGTTCTTCGGCGCTCATCTTTCTTAATAGCCCAACTCTCACATCCATACATGACACCTGGAAAAACCACAACCTTGACTAGACAGACCTTTGTTGGCAAAGTAATGTTTCTGCTTTTAATATGCTGTCTAGGTTGGTGATAACTTTCCTTCCAAGGAGTAAGCATCTTTTAATTTCATGGCTGCAGTTACCATCTGCAGTCATTTTGGAGCCCCCCAAAATAAAGTCAGCCACTGTTTCCACTGTTTCCCCATCTATTTGCCATGAAATGATGGGACCAGATGCCATGATCTTAGTTTTCTGAATGTTGAGCTTTAAGTCAACTTTTTCACTCTCCTCTTTCACTTTCCTCAAGAGGCTCTTTAGTTCTTCTTCACTTTCTGCCATAAGGGTGGTGGCATCTGTATATCTTAGGTTATTGATATTTCTCCTGGCAATCTTGACTCGAGCTTGTGCTTCTTCCAGCCCAGCATTTCTCATGATGTACTCTGCATATAAGTTAAATAAGCAGGGTGACAATATACAGCCTTGATGTACTCCTTTCCCTATTTGGAACTAGTCTTTTGTTCCATGTCGAATTCTAACTGTTGTTTCTTGACCTGCATGCAGATTTCTTAGGAGGCTGGTCAGGTGCTCTGGTATTCCCATCTCTTCCAGAATTTTCCACATTTTATTGTGATCCACACAGTCAAGGCTTTGGCATAGTCAATAAAGCAGAAATATGATGTATATGTACATATTTATATTTATTAATTTATATTAAGAAGATTGAGGCAGAAAGTGGGGGGATGGGTAAAAGAAACAATGAATGAATAAACAATAAGTGAATCTAAAGAAATCTCGTCTTTGAGCCAATTATAATATGCCTGGACCTCAAGACAGAGAGAGAAGAGAGATTGACTGAGAGAATAAACCAACATGTTAATTACAGCAAATGGTTTTCTTTAAATTGAATATGTTAATAAAAGCAATTGTAATTTATCTCAGATGTTTTAAAATATAAATCCATCACACTGTGTTCATTACTGAATGAAGGAGCTAGGAGCCAAAGTTGAGATTTTAGCAACATTCTTGTTATTACTCACAAACACTAATATTTTGCTAGGAAATTGAAAAAAGTAATTTTGTCAGCTTATGATTTGCTCACTTTTATTTTCCAGTTTTCTTAGTTGCCCACCACATGCTTATTTTCAAGCGTTGATTCTCTTAAAATGAAAATTTCTGAAAATGTTTAGCTACTTAATTCCCTTGATGTATATCTTCATATATTGATTCAACAAAACTACGTCTGTATTTCTGTTTCCTACTATGTGCCTGAAACTGTGCTAAGCTCTTTAATGAAGATAAAAAACTTATGATGATGATGAAATATGAAGTACTTCCCAAAACTGACTTTATTTTTTCCTTTAACCATCAAAGCTTGTCATGATTCGTATTAAATTTAGTGCTTTAGTCCTAATGTCTAGAACAATCAAATTTATGCTAGCACGTGCAGATTGTTTTAATTACATAATTCCAGCCAATCATTCCAGAAAATAATACCAAAGATTAAACTGAAGCCCCGAATAGCCGAAAGTGATATCTGAAAGATCCTATATGCAAGAACTTTGATCTTTATTAAACTATTTTCAGGTTGTTTGTCAACATTTTAAATCCTTTGTGTTCCATCTCCTTATATATTTCTCGCCAAAATGATGGGCATAGGAAAAAAAATGTTTTAAGTGATATCTAGTCCAAGAACGCCAACATTCCTTTCCTTTGTTGTTATTGACTGGCTAAATCTGGTTCTAATACAAAATGGAATTTCTAAACATGACCTGGGTCAAGACAGAAAGCAAAAGTCAACATATTTCCCAAAGTATTAAAACTATCAGAAGGAAGTTCTAATATTTCCTTAAACACACACAGTGTAAAATGAATCAAGATATGATGTCATGCTTTATTGAAATATTTATTTTCATAACAATTTGCACAGTTCTTCAAGGTCAAAACGACACTAGTCTTACTAGAAAATATGGGATTTGTGTTGCATAAATCATTCTCTACTGTTTAGAAAACAAGCCATGAATTTTCATGAATTTGAGACACAACTCTAGAAACATGATAGCAAAATTCAAAGATAAGTGACAGTATTTCTTTTCTAAAGGCTTCATTGGAAAAAGTTTAACTTTTGTGGTTATGTTGGAAAAAAAAATGCAAAGACCGGCACAGCCTATCCTTTTTTCTTTTAGAAGTTGTGGAGGCCTTTTTTTCAGCAGTGTGCTTCCCTGACATCCCCCTACTCTGCCATTCTACTAAATTTCCTCTCACATCTTCTATACAGCCCCCTCCCACATACACAGGACAGAAGTGGAGCAAGTGGAGAAGAAAATGATGAGAGTAATGCCGAGGGAAGACAGCAGTGTGTTTAACATCACAAGATCAGAGGGAGCCCAGAAGCAGAACCTAGAAAAATCCTTTCACAGCATGCAATATAGAACAAAAATCCCAGAAAACTCAAATACTACTATTATCATGTTTCAAAACAAGAAAGCTAAGAAAAGTGACAAAAGGACCCAAGAAAGGATAGCACATACTTTCAGCCACCTGTGTGTCAGGTGGAAAGTTTTCATCAGAACCCTTTAACTCTTCCCTTTGATGTGTAAGTCCAATCAAGACAATAATATGTCCTTGAACCGAAATGAATCCTCTATGATAGACTATCACTCTCGGTGATAAACAAAGCTTTTTAAAGACATAAACTAGCTCTGTAGGTGGCCTTCACTCACTCCAAGAAAGCTTTTGATTAAAATAAAAATATATGTAGGAACAAAGTTGAATAAAAGCATATCAAAAGTTTCCTTCCATTTGGGAGAAATAAACATGAAAATGAGACCTCTTCAGTACCTCTACAAAAGAAGACAAACTGATCAAACCAAATGGTAAGATGAAAGGAAAAATACCAACTTCCCTTCAACTGCCTTAGATTTTTGCTTTTAGGAGAATTATCATCAAGTGTTGAACTACTCCTAACTGATTCTTTACTGTACTGTTGTCTAACTTGTTCAACAACAGATATGACCATTTACTCATGGGCTTGGTTAAGGAAGCTGAAAAGCACACTCAAGTTAAAGGAAACTGTCACTTTTGACCTGACGACAATCTATCTTGGCAATATATTTTGAGGCAGCCCCCCCCCCCAAAAAAATGATGCAAACAAATAAAAGAAGCCAAAAGCAAATGAGAAGTGGAAGAACAGTGGGAAACAAAGGGAAGAAACTGAGGCTGTGTTTCAGCATTAAGAGAAGAAATTCAAATGGTAGATATTTCTTCTGACTCATAACTATAGGAAACTACAATAGAAATGGATACCTCACTGCCTTATAAAAATGGAAATATGGAGGCATTAGTTATTGGATAACACAATAAGAAACAAGTATAATTATTACAAATTCAGTCACCTAAGAGAGTATTCTGTTGGGTGTTGAGTGTAATAAGAATTTCTAAAGACAACACTCACAAGGCGATTGCATGTCGATGGTCACTAGCAGTTCAACTATTTTTCAGACACTGAAGCAGATAAAAGAAATTAAAAATTGAGGCTACTAGTAGTAAAATCACCATTTAATTTCTCAGAATGCTAGAGTGTTTAACAGAGAATAGTGCCAAGCCATTCATTTCAAGTCCTCTGAAAGCACATTTTTAAAAAATATGAACTATTTGGGGAAAAGAGGTTGAATTTGGCTAGTTTTCAAGGAGAAATAAAAAATTTGAACTGTATATTAACCAACATTTTTAAGGTACTACACAGAAGTTCTGCTGATGAATTTTATGGTTTGTGGGACAGAAATGTTACAATCTTACTTCACTGCAGAGAAGCCATAAAATAGAATGTTTTAGTTTTTCATTTTAAATTATCTTTTAAAATTTTAATTGTTAAAAATTATGGAGCTATTAAAATGTCAAACATGTAAGTAAATATAAAGATAAAATTTTAAGAATTCAAAATATTATTATTTATCATCTTATACTGAAATAAGTATAATGAACACAGCAAACTGCTCAAATTCTTCTACAGTTCAGAATATTGGGCCAATCTTTAATATGCAACCAGATGGTAACAATTCTGGACTTGTCTGATAAGACAAGAATAATTAAAATCAATATCCATTACCCAAACCTATTTAGACCAATGTTTTCCATGTGTCTTTTATGAAGTGTATTTATTTTTTACATCAGAATTGCTAATAATTAAAGACACATATAAATTTACTAACAACTAGGACTCTGTTTTTGGAAGGTATATGTATTTTACTGTTGACAAAGTGCTAAGTGCTTGAAGGAAGCATCAAAAACATTTATAAGTATCTGTAAGGAAACCATGTACCAATGAATTTAAGCAATCTTACTATTTTATTTAAATAATTTTAAAGATTCAAGATAAATGATTTTCAATTTTGCATAGTAAAGAATACCAATATAAGCAAATCATCAGTTTAAAAATGATTTTTAAAATATCTGGGTTTAAACACTGTTAGCATTTTATCCCAGCATTAAAACCTAGAAGTGAAGCCACTCAGTCGTGTCCGACTCTTTGCAGCCCTTGGACTGTTGCCTGCCTGGCTCCTCCATCCATGGGATTTTCCAGGCAACAATACTGGAGCGGGTTGCCATTTCCTTCTCCAGGGGATCTTCCTGACCCAGAGATTGAACCAGGGTCCCCCGCGTTACAGGCAGACTCCTTAACATCTGTGCCACCAGGGAAGTCCCATTGAAACCTAGAGATTTGGGAAATACAGACTAGAAAAAGAAGAAGAAAAATCATTTAAAGTGTCCTAATCTCCCCAATTGGACTTCCCAGGTGGCTCAGTGGTCAAGAATCTGCCTGACAATGCACAAGACCCAGGAGATGGAGGATCAGTCCCTGGGTTGAGAAGATCCCCTGGAGGAAGAAACGATAACCCCCTCCAGTATTCTTACCTGAGAAAGCCACAGGCTCCAGTCCATGGGGTCGCACAGAGGCGGCTACACCTAAGTGACTGAGCATGCGCGCGCACGCACGCACGCACGCGCACACACACACAATGTCAGCAATTAGAGATGACCACTCTTTAGTATACACACACACACACACACACGTCACCAATTAGAGATGGCCACTCTTTAGTATACACACACACACACACACACACGTCAGCAATTAGAGATGGCCACTCTTTAGTATACACACACACACACACACACACACGTCAGCAATTAGAGATGGTCACTCTTTAGTATACACACACACACACATCAGCAATTAGAGATGGCCACTCTTTAGTACACACACACACACACGTCAGCAATTAGAGATGACCACTCTTTAGTACACACACACACACACACACACACACACACACACAATGTCAGCAATTAGAGATGACCACTCTTTAGTATGTTTTCCTGACAGATGAAAAGTCTGAGCAAGATGAGGGTGGGGGTGAAAGCGAATATTTTATGAAATTGAGGACTGACTATTAAAGCCAAAAAAGCAACATATTTCTATATAAAAAAATACTTTGCCTATAAATATTTTTGGCAGTAGTTTTCCCACTCAGACATTTTCCCTAATAATTGTGTTTGTATTTTTGAATAATAGTTGTTTTTTTGTGCATTCACATCAGTTGCTCTTTTTCTTAATGTGATCTCTCCATTGCTTTTAAGCCTAAGTCACTGAAGATTTATATAAAAGGTGTGACCTGTTCAGAACTATCTTTTGGAGCAACAATTTTCTACCATTTACTTTCAGGATCTCTTTACTCCCTTAAAAATTTTTGGGAACTCCAAAGAATGTGTCTTTATGTCACTTATACCTGTCAACAGTTTCTATGTTAAAAATTAAAATCAAGAAATTTAAAAAATCTGTACTTATTAGTTCATAGTAAGCCATAGTAAGCCCTTCATATAGTAACACATATAGCATTTTTTTGTGGGAAAAACAACAGTATTTTCCAAAAGAAATTACTCAGGAAGAAAAATTTCATTGATTTACACTTTTGCAAATGTCTTTCATGCCTGAGTTAATAGAAGAAAGAAAAAGTCTTATATCTACTTTTGTATTCAATTGGTTTCAGTATGGTGCTTGGTGGAAATATGGAAGAAAATCCAACCTCACATGAATATGTCAATAGGAAAAGTACTACAATAGCCTTTTCATATAGTTATGGGTATTCTTATTTATGTCTCACCAAAAAAACTGCAAATAGTAGTAATTTCTTAAAGATTATTTGCAATGAGAAATCTAAAGCAATATCAATAAACTTTTTGTACTTATGTACATAAAATCCATTGACCTATATTACACTTTGAAAGATCTTTGACCCATACATGATTTTTAAACATCATTCATGGTCTTTAGAAAACCTGGCTCCCCAAATTTATGTCTTCCAAATGTTGACACATTTCATTGTAAAATATTTTAAAAATCACATTCATTGCTATCTTGGCTGATTTAATTTAAAAAGGAAGATCTTGAATATTGGATACAAATTCAAAGCTCTAATTTTCACCTGAAAGCTCAAATGTTATTACTGGCAACAAATAACACCAGTTGTGTTCCTCGACATGACAAATTTAGTTCATCCATTTTTAAAAGACAATGTCTGCCAGATACCCAACTTTGGATCACTGTACTTTGCCTATTAATAATTCTTTTATGTAAAAAAATGGTGTACCATGAAAAAAAGTGGCTTGTTCAGCTCACAACTCAATCATATAAATGTTTTTTTTTTCCTCAAGACAGTCATTTCATTGCAGCAGGCAGAAGTGTTCTTCTAATTTTGTCAAACAGTATATTTTAAAAGTCTTGTGCCTAAGGGTTGAGATTTAATATTGTTAATAATTATTACTGCTTCTTCAAAGATATTCTCAAGTGAAAAGTCACCTTCTTTTAATTTATGTGGAGGTTCATTGCAGATGAGCGCACTGCAGGCAGCATCCCTATTTCTCCTTGTTTACAGCATCAGCCTCACAACTGTCTCTGACATCTATTCTATTCTCAAAATAGTAATAAAAATTATCCCTTTAAAACATAAGTCAAAAGTATCCTTTTAAAATATAAGCCATGCTTCCAAAGGATGGTATAAAGAAAGGAAAAAAATAGTAATTATAAGTGGGGAAATGTGGCAAATACTACCCTAACCATGTGATCAAGGTCACGATCATCAATGACATCATGTAGATATCATAAACCCTTTGATATGAAACAACATATAAGGGCACTTTACCTCTGAATATTCTTTCTAAAAACCTCTAACTTCAATCTAATCATGAACTAAACATCAGACAAATTCAGAATAGGAGATACTATTGAGAATGATTGGCCACTACTCCTCAAGACTGTCAAGGTCATGAAAAATAAGTAAAGATGAAGAAACTATCAAGGAACAGAAGCGACTGGGGACCTGTCCAAAAAAAACCACTCAAAACATGGCCTGGATCCTGGAACAAACAAAGGGCATTAATGGAGGAACTGATGAAATCCAAATATGTCTGGAAGGAAGGTAAATAATAGCAATACACCAATGTTGATTATTTACCTTGAGAAAGAAGCCATGTAAGATGTAAACAATGGGACAAACTCGTGAGATTTACATGTATGGGAACTCTCACTGCTATTTCTGCAAGTCTTCAGTAAACCTAAAAATATTTCAAAATGAAAGCTTTATTGGGAGAGAAAAATCTTAAGGCACATCATCATTTCACTCCTCTGCTCAAGATTCTCCAAGTACTACTTATTTCACTCAAAACTGAAGTATTCACAATCCCTAGAGAATCTGACCACCCATGAACTTTCTAATATCTTTTCCTAAGTAGCCTTTCCCTGCCTCACTTTGTTTCAGCCACACAGAGCTCTCTGCTATTTTTTCTAACACAGTAAGCCTGTGTTTGCCTCAGGGCCTTTGCACTGGCTTTCTTCTCTGCCAAGAACATACTTCTCCCAGATAGCAGCATGCTTTATTCTCTGACTTCTTCAGGCCTCTGCACAAATTTTACCCTATTGAGGTCTTTGACCATTTCACATTAAATAATAAACAGCTTTTCTAATTTGGCAAACCTTATTCCAGTTACTCTGCTTTTTTTTTTTTTCCATCTGATATTTCACCATTCTTAAAGAGATGGGAATACCAGAGCACCTTACCTGCCTTTTGAGAAATCTATATACAGGTCAGGAAGCAACATAACCTCTTGAGAAATCTATATACAGGTCAGGAAGCAACAGTTAGAACTAGACATGGAACAACAGACTGGTTCCAAATAGGAAAAGGAGTATATCAAGGCTGTATAACTTATATGCAGAGTACATCATGAGAAACACTGGGCTGGAGGAAGCACAAGCTGGAATCAAGATTGCTGGGAGAAACATCAATAACCTCAGATATGCAGGTGACGCCACCCTTATGGCAGAAAGTGAAGAAGAACTAAAGAGCCTCTTGAGGAAAGTGAAAGAGGAGAGTGAAAAAGTTGACTTAAAGCTCAACATTCAGAAAACTAAGATCATGGCATATGGCCCCATCACTTCATGGCAAATAGATGGGGAAACAGTGGGAGCAGTGGTTGACTTTATTTTTCTGGGCTCCGAAATGACTGCAGATGGTGACTGCAGCCATGAAATTAAAAGATGCTTACTCCTTGGGAAAAAAGTTTTGCCCAACCTAGACAGCATATTAAAAAGCAGAAACATTACTTTGCCAACAAAGGTCCATCTGGTCAAAGCTATGGTTTTCCCAGTAATCATGTATGGGTGTGAGAGTTGGACTATAAAGAAAGCTGAGCACTGAAGAATTGATGCCTTTGAACTGTGGTGTTGGAGAAGACTCTTGAGAGTCCCTTGGACTGCAAGGAGATCCAAGCAGTCCATCCTAAAGGAAATCAGTCCTGAATATTCATTGGAAGGACTGATGCTAAACCTGAAGCTCCAATACTTTGGCCACCTGATGCAAAGAGCTGACTCATTTGAAAAGACCCTGATGCTGGGAAAGATTGAAGGTGGGAGAAGAAGGGGACGACAGAGGACGAGATGGTTGGATGACCTCATGGACTCAATGGACATGGGTTTGAGTAAACTCTGGGAGTTGGTGTTGGACAGGGATGCCTGGCATGCTGCAGTCCATGGGGTTGCAAAGAGTTAGACACGGCTGAGCTGAACTGAATTGAATTTCACCAGCTGATATTACTTTTTTAGAGATTCTTAAAAAATATTTTTATTTAATTATTTATTAGTTGTGCTTGGTCTTTGCTCTGTAGGTTTTTCTCTGGTTGCAGCGAGTGGGTGCCGCTCTCTACTTGTGGTGCCCAGGCTTCTCATTGCTGTGGCTTCTCTTGTTGCGGAGCATGGGCTATATGGGGCAGGCCTCAGGAGTTGTGGTTCCTGGGCTCTAGATCAAGTCTGGACAGTTGTGGTGCACGGCCTTAGTTGCTCCGTGGTGTGTGGGATCTTCCCGGATCAGGTACTGAAAGTGTCCTGCACTGAAAGGCGGATTCTTCCACTGAGCCAGCTGGGAAGTCCACCAGCTGATATTTATACTTGTACATTTGTTTATTCTTCTCCCTGGAATTTAATCCTACAAAAGTAGGAACTTTGTTTTGTTCACTTCTATCCCTTAGCATTTAGAGCAAAACCTAGGACAATAGTTCTCAGTAAATATTTTTTGAATAGTAAGTCCACAATGAAATATTCATGGATTCACTTCAAAACAGGGAATGCAAGTCATATGTATTTGTTTTGTCATAAAGCTTCCAAACCACTTCTTCTTAAGGAAACTTGTAACTTATTTTGACATTATGTCTTTGATTCATTTTTTTGTTGAAATCTCTTGATGATATTAAATAGGGTTTTTTATTTTTTAATTTTTTCTTAGCAAAAATAAATAAATTTTTGAAAATCTTATGCTTGTTCTCACAACTGTTTCTGAAAATTTTACTGATCTAAGAAATTCAAATTTTGATTTTAACTGTCTGTATACTACTAGGTCCTAAAGAGATTTAGAAAAAATGTACCAGATTTGGTAATAGTATGGAACTGCATTTCAATGAGCACCATCATTACTGTATTGTAAAGTAGCAACTATTGTAAAATAGCAACACAAGTTTTATGTCTTACACTTCTGGTAGCTTCTCTCAAGAATTAGGTTAAAAACATCTCTCAATAAATCTTATCTTTTCAAAGGGATTTGTAGAATAGGGAAATTGGCTGGGGCTAGATTCCAGGTTTTAAGATAAAGATTTAGTTAAATGATGTATTTTATATGCTTAATTATTTCCTATATGAATATATAGGTCTGCCATTTTAATATATATATGTGTGTATATATATATATATAAAACTTATTTTAATTCACATTGTCACTAGGTAAAGTGACGATCTAAGTTAAAAAATACACAATATTAGGGAGAAAAGTCCTTCAAAATCTGATTGCATTGTCCTTCACTAATTGTACCTAACAATTTATTGAAACTTTGAAAGATTTTTAATAATTATGCTTTATGCCATTTATAAATAACAGTAGAAAATTAAAAGCTATGCTATTGTATTTTGAGTTACCATGTTTCTTAAAAGAAATAATTTTTTATATTCTTTTCAGATTTCTAAATGATAAAAGCTTTCACTGAATTTGGAGCTTATTCAAATGTTACTCTTTATTTTTAATTGTTTTTATTTGCGATCCACAGATGGTTATGACTGGCCTGAAGAAATATTTTTTCTTTTTTTAATTTTTATTGCACTGATGCATTAAAAATTAAGCATACTGTTTCCCCAACTCTTCTGCCTCCTTGGTCCCCACCTTCCAAAAAATTGGATTTGGATTCTGGGTAATTATGACTGGGTAGATAGTAATATTTTATATATGCAAGTATGTAAGTGATTTAAGGTCATCAAGTTATTAGGACCTGGAAGAAAATTCTGAAGTTGGAAAAACAATTAATAGTTGCTCTTCTAATAAAACAATTCTGTTGGATTTAAATTCATGTGAAAAATAACTATAGGTGTCAGTTTATAAGCTTGTAAAGGCTTACATCATAAACATTTCCACAATTCTGTAAAAAGTACCTTTTTTTTTAAGTTGGAAGTTTGTAACTTTTGACTACCTTTGCTCATTTTGCCTACTCTCCACCCACTGCCTCAAGCCACCACCAGTTTGTTCTCTTATCTGTGTTGAGTTTCTTTATTTTTTTGTCTGATTTTGTTTTGTCAGATTCTACATATAAATGAGATCATACAGTACCTGTCTTTCTCTTTCTGACTTATTTCACTTAGCGTAATGCTCTCAAATTCTACTCATGTTGTTGTAAATGGCAGAATTTCCTCCTTTTTTTGTGGCTAAATGATACTCTGTGTGTGTGTTTGTGTGAAACGTATTTGACAAATATATATATATATGTAATATGTATTTAGCACATTTTCTTCATCCATTTTTTTCTCATTGAAGAATACAGATTTTTTTCCCCCATGTCTTACCTATCATAAACAATGTGGCAATGAACATACAGGTGCAAATATCTTTGCAAGTTAGTATTTTTATTTCCTTCAGATAAATACTCAGAATTGGATTTGCAGGATCATATGTTAATTCTATTACTAATTTTGAGGGAAGCTTCGTACTGTTTTCCGTAGTGACTGAACCAATTTACATTCATAGCAACAGTGCACAAGGGTTGCTTTTTCTCCACATCCTCTCCAAAACTTGTTATTTATCATTTGATTATTTCTTGTTATCAAGTCAATAAGTCATGTCTGATTTTTTGAGACTCCATTGACTGCAGCACATCAAGCATCCCTGTCCTTCAGTATTACCTGGAACTTGCTCAAACTCATGTTGTTGAGTTGGTAATGCCATCCAATCATCTCATCCTCTATCGCCCTCTTCTCCTCTTGCCCTTAATCTTTCCCAGCATCCAAGTCTCTTCCAGTGAGTTGGCTCTTCACATCAGGTGGTCAAAGTATTGGAGTTCAGTTTCAGCATCAGTCCTTCCAATGAACATTCAGGATTGATTTTCTTTAGGATTCACTGGTTTGATCTTGCTGTCTGAGAAACACTCAAGAGTCTTCTCTAGCACTGCAATTTGAAAGCATCAGTTCTTTGGAGCTCAGCCTTCTTTATGGTCCAACTGTCACACCTTACATGACTACTGGAAAAACCATTACTTTGACTATACAGACTAATGAATCTGAAATGCAGAAACATCAGCAAAGTGATGTCTCTGCTTTTTAGTACACTGTCTAGGTTTATCACAGCTTTTCTTCCAAAGAGCAAGCATCTTTTAATTTTATGGCTGCAGTCAATATCTGCAGTGATTTTGGAGCTCAAGAAAATAAAATCTGTCACAGTTTCCACTTTTTCCCTATCCATTTGCCATGAAATGATAGGCCTGGATATAATGATATTCATTTTTTGAATGCTGAATTTTAAGCCAGCTTTTTCACTTTCCTTTTTCACCCTCATCAGGAGGCTCTTTGCTTTCTGCTATAAGAGTTATATCATCTGCATATCTGAGGTTGTTGACATTTTTCATAGCAATCTTGATTATAGACATTCTATTAGGTGTAGTCACTGCAGACGGTGACTGCAGCCATGAAATAAAAAGATGCTTATTCCTTGGAAGAAAAGTTATGACTATAGACAGCATATTAAAAAGCAGAGACATTACTTTGCCAACAAAGGTCCATCTAGTCAAAGCTATGATTTTTCCAGTAGTCATGTATGGATGTGAGAATTGGACTATAAAGAAAGCTGAGCACCAAAGAATTGATACTTTTGAACTGTGGTGTTGGAGGAGACTCTTGAGAGTCCCTTGGACTGCAAGGAGATCCAAGCAGTCCATCCTAAAGGAAATCAGTCCTGAATGTTCATTGGAAGGACTGATGTTGAAGATGAAACTCCAATACTTTGGCCACCTGATGCAAAGAGCTGAATCATTTGAAAAAACCCTGATGCTGGGAAAGATTGAAGGGAGGAGGAGACAGGAATACAGAGGATGAGATGGTTGGATGGCATCACTGATTCAATGGAGATGAGTCTGGGTAAACTCCAGGAGTTGGCGATGGACAGGCAGGCCTGGTGTGCTGCAGTCCATGGGGTCACAAAGAATCGGACACGACTGAGCAATTGAACTGAACTGAACTGATCAGGTGTGAGATGATATGTTTTTGAGGTTATGAGTGATATTGAGCATCTTTTCATGTATGTATGGACTGTCTGCATGACTTCAGAAAAATATTTATTCAGATCCTCTCTGCCCATTGTTGAATCAAATTCCTTTCATTGTTGTTGTTTGTTTTATTTTTGAGGTTTTTTCCTTTGTTTGGTTGGGGGTTTTACTATTCAGTTGTATAAATTAGTTTCTATTATGTTCTATTTGCTTCCAGCCAAGTGATCAAGGTCGCATTTTAAATTCATCCTTTGAGGTCCTCCTATGCTCAAAATACATAGCAATGTTGAAAACAGAATGCAATTTTTAGAAGAAACTATATATATATATTCACATTTATATATATATATTCACATTTATACAGATGCATGTATAGGTTCCTTTGTGTATCTGAGCTCATTACAAGCTGAATGGCTCAGCGGAATAGACTACTGTAACAGGTATGCAAAGTTTAAGTATAGCTGATACTGTAGGCTTCCTGAGCTGCACACCTAGATCAGAACAAAACAGCAGGAAGCTCATTGACTGTGATACAATGAGTATTACATCAGTTTCATTTCTTAAAACAAAGGTTTGGGATATTGTTTCCTATCTCTGTCCCTTACTCCCTTGGTGCTTTGAGAAGAACAATGAAAATTGCTGCTTTGAACCAAATAGATTGTGGTTTAAAAGATGACACATACTTTGAAAGACAAGAGGGAGGGAACTCATTTTGAGGCCAATGCTGAACCCAAACCAGATATTGGCTCAATTAATCAATTTGAAATATCCCCAGTCAGAAGCCACTAGTCATTAACTTAAGACCTAATTCTGACAAGATGGCCCTAGGGGATCAGATGGAATGACTCAAAAACTCTTAGACAGTAGAGAGAGAGAAAAAAAATTAAAATGCATTGAAGAGGAAGATTCAGAATAAACCTTCAAAACACCTGAGAAACTACCACTAAGAAAGCAAATAATATAAAAATATAGAAAATGAACTCACATCAAATAAATATAATTGAACAGCTTAACATTAACTTAAAAAGTTCAAGTCATTCAATAAATAACCCTGGGAAAATAATTATTCAAGAAATAAAAACTTGTTCTACCTTTACTGTTAATGGCCATTCATAGGAAAATATTTCAATAATGCCCATACTGTGAGATTTTTTAAACTTGTTGGGAGGCAGTCCTCCATGGCATGGATCACACTTCTGCATGTCTTGCAAGAATGTTTGTGCAATGAATAGCCTTGCAAGATAGAGATACTATTTCTGTCTGTAGCACAAGCCATGCTTGTTTATAAGCAAGTATAATAAATTTCAGTATAGTAAACATAATATCTTCCTCCAGGGCAAAAGTACAGCTGGTTTGCTTACTGCTGATTAATGAAGATTTAGGTTCTCTAAGCTTGGGTTGCTCAGTCTTCTGTATTTCTGGGCATTGCCCATTCTTTGTGTTACTCTGTGGGAATTGGAGTTCAGGAAATTCATATAAATGATGATATTCTGGATGTTGCTCTTGCTGTTAGTTAAAAAAAAAAGTTCTTTGTCTTTTACAAAGATGCCTATTGTCTACCAGTATCCATAAAATTGTGGCAGGTTAGATTTAACTTGCAAATAGACTAAAGGCTCAGACCCTTCACAGCTGCTGACATCGTTAAAAAGTTGAACTAAGTCTCTAGAATATGATGTGGAAAGATCTCTGGAACATCGTGTAAGGACAAACAAGACAAATATATGTATGAAAAGACATGTACCACATCCAGTACAAATCCATATTTGAGGTCAACATGCACAAATACAATGTAAATATTTTAAAAAATTCTGGAAGTATATACCTAATTCTTTTTTAAAAATTGCTCATCTATTTGGAAGAGAACCCCCCAGGTGGCTCAGTGGTAAAGAATCTGCCAGCAATGCAGGATACGGGCGTTTGATTCCTAGATTGGGAAGATCCTCTGGAGAAGGAAATGGCAACCCACTCTAGGATTCTTTCCTGGGAAATCCCGTGGACAGAAGAGTCTGGCGGACTACCATCCAGAGAGTCACAAATAGTCGGACAGAACTGAGCACACACACACACAATTGAAAGAGGAGTCTGATTGGGCATTTGAGTTAGAAGTGAGTGGGCAATGAATAGGGTGCTATGGAGAAAAGACTTCAAGTATTATAGTTGGCTTATAATCGGTTCAGTCTTGTTGGCTATAGGAAGCATGCCTGGGTAAAAGAAAATGAGGAAAAGTGAATTAATCTAAACTCCTTGTCAACTGAACTTACATATAAACTGGCTAATAATATTTTCGAGAAGGAAGAGACCTTATTCACAGAATTCTCTCAGCAGGATGTCCCTAACTAAAGAATTACTATAGTAAAAATACAGGATCTATGTTTGGATTTATAAGGCGCAACTCTTGAAGAGTGTCCCATATATTATAGAATTCTCTTGGGTGTACAATGGACATGTTTCATAACTCAAACTTTCCTGATTGTGTCAAGTAGCACTGTAAAACCTTTTTTGGAGACCTCATGTTATTTGGGACCAGAGATAAGATGTCTATTATAGGAGGCATGACTTGGAAAGCTGTGTGGAAGTCCCAGACCTTTTTCATCTGTGCTTCTTTCCTGGTGGTTCAGAAACTAAAGAATCTGCCTGGAATGCAGGAGACATGGGTTCGATCCCTGGCTTGGGAAGATCCCCTGGAGGAGGGAATGGCAACTGACTCCAGTATTCTTGCCTGGACAATCCCATGGGCAGAGGAGTCTGGCAGGCTACAGTCTGTGGGGTTGTAAAGAGCTGGACATGATCTAGGGCATCCTTAAAACTATTTGTAAAGCTTGATACCGGGTGAGATACTGATTTGTGTGTGTCTCCTTTAATAATTCAGTACTTTACTCCTCAACCCACTGTTCTCCTGACCTTCTCTACCCAATGTATTTTGATTGTTCGCAACAAAAATCATCAAATTCAATGAACTCTTTTCAGAGTCCTCTTACACATTTCCCTAATAAAAACTATCAATATCATTTGCTTCTTTTTCTGTAACTCTTTCTTAAATCTGTTACACAGTTTCTTCCTGGTATTTTTCTACTTTTCTGATAAGTCATCATTTAATGAGTATTTACTTTATCCTAGGTACTTTGCACACATCTCCTGTTTATAAGACTCATAACACCTCTGTGATCTAACTGTTATTACCTCTATTTTATGTAAGAGCTCATGAGAATCAAAGAACACAATCATCTGCTCAGGTTCAAATAGAGCCTAGGTTAAACACAAGCCTTTGTGATTCCAAAAAGTCTGAGACTAACTTGTCTTTCCCCATCTTGTCCTCTTTTAGCCTTAAATGTTATTTTCCCATAATTTCTTGCACTTTCATTCTTGCTCCAAATTTTTGTTTCTTAAACTTTTCTGGATCAAGAAACACTTTGAGAATTTGATGGAAGTTTTGGACTTATTTCTCAGAAAAGTCTATATAAAAATAAATCAAATATATTTCATACTTTTTTGGGTTTACTGTGAAATCTGACCAGGTCAAGAGGTGGCGGTCTCTGTGTTTACTCTAGCAATCTCATTAAGTTGAGTAGCTTCGGCTAGCATTTATTTGTGGTATAGTAAATATATCTGGTGCCCTGATTCACATTTGCTAAGTGACACCTCTGTTTTCAGCTATAAATGGGGTCGATAGTTCCATGGGGTTTCTATTTCATGCTGACCAAATCTGGCATCAAATAACCCCTTACTGGCTTTCTGCACCAGGGTTTCTAGTAGTCAGACCTGTGAGAGTTAGACAGGCCAGAGGAAGCACAGCTTGGAAGTGTGGGGTGTTGATACCCTTGAGGAATGTCTGCCAATGGAATAGGATTTTTTAGATTAATGCCCTGCTCTCTTGTCCTCAGATACACATTTCTGGGAAACATTCTGTGTTGTTCTCAGCAGGTACTGGCAGAATTGAGACCCACTGCCTACAGTGACAACCTCAGTAACACCTTTATATTGGTTTTTCCTCTTTGCCTGTCTCTCTCCCTGATCCCTCAATCCTGCTCTCTGGATCACCTCCCAAATAAACTAAATACAGGTTCTTGCTTCAGACTCAGCTTTCAGAGCAGCCCTATCCAAATAAAATAACTCTTAAATTTGCTTTTCTTGTACTGACTTCTTTTTTGAGTTCCCATTCCATGGATCAGGCTGCCTGGATATTCCATGTATTTGGGGCCCTCATTCTTAGCACATTGCATTCATCAAACTTTCTTTATATTGGTTCCTGACATGATCATATGGTGGTTAAAGATAAAACCTTTGGTGTCATCCTTGACTCCTTCCTCTGCCTCGTTCTCATCCTGTTACTAAATCCCATATATTCAATCATCAGTTTATCTCCTGAATGTCTCACCCCTCCCATCCTTTAGCCCCTCTGCCGTAGACCTGGGAGCCTTAAATATTGAACCATCAACCTCTCTATAACAACAGAGCAGCACCTCTGACCTCATATTATCCCTTCTCTCTGCATCATTCCAGTTTCTTCTCATCTGTTTGCCTAGATGACCTCTTTAAGACACAAATCTGAAACTGCCTTTTCCTTTTCCTTCTTTAAATTATAACAAATAGAATAAGATCCGAATCACTTAGCATGGCATAAGAAGAACAGTTTAGCCACAGCTTACATTCTCATTCTCAGTCTCATCTTCCACCCTGTCCTTCCCACAAAGTTGTTTTTTATCCATGTCGAACATTCTCTGATCTTAGAACATGCATGTTCTTCGCAACTTCAATTATCTGTAGATGCTCTTCCTTCTGTTTGAACTGTCTTCCCTCCTCTCCTTGTCTGCCTGGCAACTGTGAGATCCTCTTTCAAGAACTGGCTCAAATGATATTTCCATCCTAATTCTCATTCCTCCCAAGCTTCAGTCTTCTGCAGTCCCATACAATTTTCACATTTCTCTAAATCTTCTCACAATGCATTTTCATAATGTGTTCATGTCTTTATTTCCCTCAGTCTACTGTGTGCTCCAGAAATGCAGGAGCCAACTCTGATTTAGCTTGTCTTCCCAGTATGTGGTAGAAAGTGGCCGTTTAAAAATGTGTGCCCAACTTAACTAAATGGTGCTGAGAATAGGGAGAGAGAATTAGACATTGAAGAGAAGCACAGGGATAAGAGGATGATGGACTTAGGAGGGGATATTTATAAATAGGCAATTTGGAGGAGGTGGTGGAGAATGATGAATGAAAATGGAGCTTGAATATAAAAGGAAAGTCAGAAGAAAAATGTCTACAGATAGAATGCAAAGAGAAGAGAGATACAAGTGATATAGACATGTTCAGGGCTGTTGCTGTAGTTTAAAAAATATGTTTTAGTGCTACATTTCTTAAGTACTGTTATTGTTTATACAAACTATGATATGCTCAGGATCAATCTAATCTCAGATTTCAATTTATTCTTTAAAATTTTTGTACATGAAGGCGACTTGTACAAAATAACGTTAAGTGATTTTTAAATGATCATTTCTAGATTGAAAACATTTTACCAACAGGAATTTTCCTTTTGAGAATCTTGATGGTCCAGGCTTCCATCTCAAAAAGAAGGCCGAGCATCACTTTGAGTCTCTTATATTTTACCTGATGTAAAAGCTAGAGGTGGAGCCCAATGAGCAGTGGTATGGGGCTGCCAAAAAGTCTCTGAAATTTTCACAAATGAAAAGCTCAACATGCTTTCATCCTACAGATAAGTTCAGAGAAAACCGATTTGATTTATACTGTTAATTCACCTTGCTAGATGACAGCAGGCAAGTAGAAAATACTTGAAACTTTTTTTATATTAATATAGAAGATATGTTGGAGAGATACCAGACCTGTTAGGATGTCTGAGATTTCTGAATTCATATGAGCAAGGATTTCTTACAGTTCTAATGAAAAGAACTTGCCCCTATGAGCACAGTGTTCTTTGTCGCTGTCTTGCAGTGACATGATAGTATTTGTACCACGATATGATGTTCTAGGAATTTTTCTTTCTCTTTGATACACTGTCAATGGTCTCTACAGCATGATTGTATTTATCTGTTCTCTCCCTATCCGTGTCTTCTTTTCATCTGGAATATTTTGCTATGAGTTTTTCCTTTTAGGAGACAATTAGGATTCTAATACCCCTAATATAGTCAGATTTTGCTAGAAAAGAATCAGCAAACTTCTTCAAATCAGTTATTCTGGATATTTTTCTAGGATATATAGGTGATTACATGAAAAAGGATATATATAGATATATATGTTGTATATATGCACATGCACACACATTTTTATCATCATAACATAAAAAGCTTATTTCTTGGATCTTTATATACTTAACTGTTATCTTTTGTATACTTAGCTTATATGAATATGATTGATATTTGTATTTGTAGCTGAATTGGAAGCAGTCAGAAGATACAAAAGGCAAATTGATGATAAGCATAGTTTCCAGACTAGCTGAATAGTATTGTTATTTTGCACATATAAACTTAGATATTGTATGATTTTTATTTTTCCTTGATGAAGTTCATGATTAATTTTTCTTCTGTCAGATTTTTTTTACTACAGATGTACCAGTTTCTCCCATTACCTTGTAGGAGTTTCTGGACCATAAACTATCCCTGCGAATTGATTCCACACTCCCTCAAATATGACTTTTCATAAGCCAAGTCCTTTAAAAATACATTTCATATATTTCTCAGACTACATGTAAAATCAGTATCATGCAAACATAATACTTTTACTACTTTCTTAGAGCATGGTGTTGAGAGGAAAAAAATTTAATATATCTGTGCTACATCTACATTAATGCAGTGGTACAATATTGAAACTGCTTTTATCTGCCGCATTTCTCAAATGAAAACGGCAGCTAAATTCTACGGTAGTTAAACTGTGAACCTTGCACACAGTCTTGCCTGTGTGGATCTGGCCCTTTGGTATTATTAAGGCAGTAGCCTTTATTCTGTATCTTAGACTTTAAAAGTTGCTGTGGATATAAGAGATCTATCATGTGGTCATGTCTACACCGTAAAATCTTTCCAAAGTGCGCAGCAAATTTTTGATAGAATTCATAGGCCTTTCAAGAAATTAAAGTTCTGCCTGGCATTTCTGAAGCAGATGGTAGACTGTGGTCTACTAGGCTCCCGAAGACCCTAGACATGGACTTGTCAATAGTTCCTGAGTGGTTCGGTAATAAGCTGCCAATTGTTTGTAACTTCTGCTGTCTGCCTGATAATAATCTTATATCTTACACACCAAGGAAATGTAAATTCACTGTTTGAAAAAGCAATGCCAACAATTAGGTGTTGTGAGACAAATACAGTGTTTATTAGTTAGAGTTCAGTTAAATCTTTCAGAGAAGTTTACCACTAAGCTGAAAAAGGAGCAGCAGATAAACCACTTTCCATGTGAATGTCTTTAAATGGCTTAGAAAGGGATTATGTTTTAAATATTCTTATACCTTTATGTAAATTGAGTATGCTAACATCCTTGCTGGGATGCCGATAAACTCCTCTATCACCCACAGTCAACAGTACCTCTTCTTTAGCTGTCCTGATTAAATGAGTGACATTCACTATTGGCAAATCCCCCTGGAGTAACATGAGCTTGTGTGTGCCCAGCCTCAATACCAGTAATGACATGATTCTGAGGGGATTTGAAACTCTACCTCAACAAATTTATTTCTGTTTTTCAATATATATTCAAAGCAATACTTTGGCATTGTAATGTGATTCTTGACAGGGCTAAGGTAAATTCATCATGCTAAACTGAAATGTTTCTGGCAGATGCCTACTCTGTAACTATCAAATTGTGTGTACTGTAATATATGACAACCACAGTGCTACTTCTAGTTGTAAAGCTTGCAAGTGTAATTCTTTATTAATGTAAACTCGGAATGTAACTATGCAGTGTATTATCCCACCTTATTTTTTCATTTAGAAAAACTTTTCAAGACAATCTACCAACTTGCAAATCATGGGAATTTTTGAGTGATTATAGAAAGAATACAACATTTTTGGTCACAAATATATGCAGGCATTTGACACTTTTCAAGATCAGACACTTGTTGAAATTTAAGAAAGCATACAAGTAACATGTCTTCTTTTATTAAATATTAATTTTACTCTCCATAGAAATAGTTATTTGCCCTAGGTGGATACTCTTTTTTTAAAGAAGAAATGATTAAAATGCCAATATTGTGTATTGAAATATTATTAAAAGAGATATGTTTTGAGATAACCTCTGACTAATTAGTGATACCACCTATATACTTCAGTACAGTTTATCACATTTTAGGTCAAAGAGCCTAAACAACAAAAAGTTTTGTTTAAAGGAAAATGTAATTCAAGTGAATGACAACCTTTTGACTTCATAATATATTTAAAGCCTCAGCATATGTCTCCTTTAATTCCATGATATGAGCTCTGAAAAAAAAAAAAAAAACACTCAAGGCACCAAAATATACATTTTAAGAATCTAACCAATTTAAGCTTTGGTTTGGATTTCCAGCACCTCTTCCTCCATATTTTGAATAATTGTGATTTTCATGAACAGATAAAAACCTTCAGTTCCTATTTTATGATCTAGTTGCCAGATGTAAATCAAGTTTCCACCTGGGCAGCTGCATTGTGATCCCCTTCAAGTACCATCCCCTACCTCTATGACATGAAAGAACCCACGTAGCTTCCTTGTGCCCTTGTGACTCTCCTCCTCCCTTACAATCCTTAGCACCTATAATTTAGAGACATGCTTGAAAATTCATTAGTATTTGTAATGTGAATTTAAATATTTACATTTTAATGTAATTATTTTGTAAGAAAACAGAAGTTAATTCTATGATCCTCTTGCAAATTTTTTTTTTTTTATTTTTGCTAAGAATAGAATAGCTAAAGCAGGTCTGGGTCACTTTATTAGAACTAAGGAAACATAATATGTGATGCACAGAACTTTAGACAAATTAGGCAACCCCTTGGGGCCAGTAAACACCCTCCTAGACTAACACAGAACTTGGAACAGGCCCAGTTGAAAATCTGAATCAGGTTTGCAGAAAGACAAAGGCTGGCAAGAATATAACTTTGGAAGATTTACTCACTAATTTTAGAGCTGCTGGAGGCCAACCAAAGAGATTTGGGTCATACATTACCTAAGACTTATGATGAGAACTGGACTTACTAAGCCAATTAAAGAATGATTCATTCAACCAGTCAGTAATCAGTAACTAGTTAGCAATCTGTTGATTTAGTTAAAAATGATCTACCCACTGTGTATGTAGCCCAGTGAAAATTTCTCCTCTCTTTCACTTATTATGCTCACAATTGTCATCCAGTGTGTGGTAGTAATACAGATCCAGTTCTGCATGTTAAGTAATTCACGGTATACATATATATTCATTCGTTCACATATTAATTCAGCATATATATAGATGAACACCTCTCATATGCCAGGCACCCTGGCGATCCTTTGTCCATGTCTCTTTGCTTCTGTTTGCCTCTCGCTTCTCTTCCCCTCCCCCCAACCCCTGCCTTACATCTATTAGCGTACATCCCTAGCATACTAGGAAACTGGAACATTTTACTCCAGCATTTTCCTCACTGGTTCACCTACCTGCATAGTACCACACCCATCATGTAAACCTACAATGAAATTCTGACAGTTTCCTGATATTGGTGAAACTGTTTATAAGCACTTTCAGATCCATTATCTCATTTAACGAATACTTCACATTGGTGACCTGAAACGTGTAGTGTATGCACTTTAAAACTTCTATGAATTTGGCTTTCATTGAACGTTCATACAGTTGGTTTTGTATGTAAACTCTGGGCACATTTAACAGGCTCATTCACCTGGAATAGTCCTTCAGTTCTCTTTCAGAATTGTGTTTAATTCAGTCCCTCCCCACTGCCCCGACATGTGTTTCTACAATCAGTGCCTCAGGTCAGGGCCTTACCATCTTTTGTGTAGATGAACCCACAATCTCTTAAGTCCCTAATATGTTCATCCTCAGTCCTTTATATTTCATCTGCTGCCCCAATAAAGTTATATCAAAACATAAATTTGATCTTGCTGTTTCCTTGATTTAAGTCCTCGGAAGGCTTTACTTTGCCTCCAGGTCAAAGTTCAGAAGTTCAGAAGCACTCAAAGTGTTGCCTTTTTGAACTCAGTTCTGCTTTTTCCCAACATCACCAATTCTGTCCCTTCCAACATTACTGCAATTTCAAAATGCACCAATAACTATTTACTTTCTCCAAATCCCAGTTCAATATTACCTCTTCTAAGAAAACTTCCTGGCCCTCCTGGGGAGTGTTAGTCAGCCTCCACTTCTCCCCTCTCTTAGAAATTATCCCATCCATGGCTGACTCATGTCAATGTATGACAAAACCCACTGAAATGTCGTGAAGTAATTGGCCTCCAACTAATAAAAATAAATGAAAGAAAAAAAAAAGAAATTATACCGTCTTTAGTATGTCTTTAATTCTGTCAAATTAATGTGCATTCTTTCTCTAAGCTGTGAATTTGTCAATGGACATCTTGATATCCCTACTCCCAGCACAGGGTCTGGAACAAACAGATTATCCTTGGCTGACTGGGTGAATCTTGAGGCATCAATTAAAATGTCACTTCACCAACTCAGTGGAGGGGTTGAACTGGAGGACTAAGTGATCCTGGACCTACTATAGCTTAGAACTATAACTCTGAAGACATATAGATGTCACATCCAGTTGTTTTGCTGCCATTAGTTGCATTCACATGGAGTCTCCAAATAGCACATTCCTGGAGGGATTCATTTCCAGGCTTAAGTTTCTATGGCGGGTCTGCTTATATTAATATTGTTGAGTCATTTTAGGTTGTAGGGAAACAGGAAAGCCTCATTATCTCTAGCAATCCTAAAGCTCAATAAACTTTGGGCCACTCCTGGTAATGATACCTTCTTTCTTTCCCTCTCCCACCCTCAGCCAGTTTTAGTGTCAAATATTAGCATGGAAATGTGTGATCATTGAACTGTTAAGTACATTTCTGGAGTATCTAGTATAGTTCTTGTGGTATTAGATTTGACTAACTGTGTTTAAGAGACAAACACCTAAGAGACCACCAGAATTTACATTATTTTGATAAATCTTAGCAACATATGATAACAGTATTGGATTCAGACAATGTGTGCATTTGCACACACACACACTCACTCTTTCTCACTCCCTCATTAGAGCACTGGCAGGAAGCAGATGGCTCACTCCAAGGGCTGAGTTGAAGACCATTTAATAAAAGGGACTGTTTACAGAGGAACAGTCAGTCAAAAGCTAACAAACATGGGATTTTGAAGTGCCAGGAACTAGCAACAATGGGAAACATTCCTTTCCCATGCTGGAGGGGACAAGACCAGGGAGCTGTAGCTGTGGAGGGGTCACTGCACACAGTCACCTCACCGGGAGGAATGGAGTTGTGAAGAATCACTGCCTGGCAGGAAGGAGGCCTGGGAGCAAGGTGAGAATTAATACCTTCACCTCTCGCTCCTCCCACCTTCTGATTTCCCGTTAGTGCTTGGCATCAGCCAATGCCAACTGGGAATCCGAAATCAAGGAACCCTGGCACAGTGCAGGCAGAGACAGAGAGCAGATCTTGAGGGTCATATGGAGAATGACCAGCAGTCTTTTGAAGAACATCTACCTCTTGACTCCTCATCC